>NC_084558.2:100000-157500 GCF_033978685.3 Nerophis lumbriciformis | reverse complement strand
CTCTTTCAACATGTTCTATCTACACTTCCGTTAAAATGTAATAATCACTTATTCTTCTGTTGTTTGATACTTTACATTAGTTTTGGATGATACCACACATTTGGGTATCGATCCGATACCAAGTCGTTACAGGATCATACATTGGTCATATTCAAAGTCCTCATGTGTCCAGGGACATATTTCCTGAGTTTATAAGCATAATATAAATTTGAAAAAAATGAAACAAGATTTTTTGATGCTAAAAATGTTGATGTAATCATAGTAGTATTGACTAGCTACGCTCTTGTACTTGGTATCATTACAGTGGATGTCAGGTGTAGATCCACCCATGGCATTTGTTTACATTCGGTGAGCTACTGTGTGCAGTGTAACATGTTTAGCTATTCCTCGTCCTGCAGGAATGATACTTGTAAGAAACGTACTTTATTTGTCACCATGGACGCCAGGATTAGTGATTTAGATGTAGCTAAAACACTTCAAACTGCCGATGGACGTTAGCCGCTAGCTAGCTAGCCATGTCTTAAAGCACTTCTTCCTGAGGGCGTTTCAGTGTTATAACTTCACCTTTATCGTTAGCCAAAATGCGTCCATTCTCCCTTTTCTGTCTACACACTAGGTCTGTTTGTAAGTACTCCGTGATTGTGCGCTGCCGAACATGCTCGTCTGCTCGTAAACCAGCAAAGACAGGATGTCCTCAAAAAACAATAACGGCCAAATGGTGTATTAAATGTGCAGTATCTTGTACTTTCTTCATGTAGTTTAATTTGCCAAAATCCTTGGGATGCATCCAGTTTACTGAAGAATCTTGCACCTGCCATATCACTTATAATTTCCTCTCTAGTAGGAATCTGATCATGCTCTCTTTTTATGTTGGCATTTAAGTCTTTAGGATCCATGCACACACGAAGATCGCCACTCAGCTTTTTGACGATCGCCATTCAGTTCACCCATTCTGTGGGTTCTTCTATTGGTTTTATAACTCCTAATGATGTCATCCGATCTCGTTCCTGTTTCAGCTTTTCTCTTAACGGCACATGAATAACAGGTTGCGCATTCTCTTTTAGCTGAACCTTATAAGTCAATCAATCAATCAAGCAATGTTTATTTATATAGCCCTAAATCACAAAAGTCTCAAAGGGCTGTACAAGCCACAACGACATCCTCGGTACAGAGCCCACATAGGGGACGTCGATGTGAATGACCATGAGAAACCGCATATGTGGGTAACCCCCTCTCTCTAGGGGAGACCGAAAGCAATGGATGTCGAGTGACATAATATTGTGGAAGAACAGTCCTTAGTGGATCTAACATAGTAGTGAGAGTCCAGTCCATAGTAGGGCCAGCAGGAGACCAGCAGGAGACCATCCCGAGCGGAGACGGGTCAGCAGCACAGAGATGTCCCCAACCGATGCACAGGCGAGCGGTCCACCCCGGGTCCCAACTCTGGACAGCCAGCACGCCAGCACTTCATCCATGGTCACCGGAACCGGAATAACCCGGCGAGGAGGCAGAGGAGAAAAGAAAAGAAACAGCAGATCAACTGGTCTAAAAAGGGGGGTCTATTTAAAGGCTAGATTATACAAGTGAATGGTAACACACCGAACCCTTTAAATATGCCAGAGAACTGGTTCACAATCGCGTTTACGCTGTATATATTTCTGTTAATGTTACACACCCTCTTCAATCAATCAAATCAATCAAAGTTTATGCATATAGCCCTTAATCACAAGTGTCTCAAAGGGCTGCACAAGCCACAACGACATCCTTGGCTCAGATCCCATATCAGGACAAGAAAAAACTCAACCCAATGGGATACAATGAGAAACCTTGGAGGGGACCACAGATGTGGGAACCCCCCCATATAGAGCAGCGTAAAATAGAGAGTAGATCCAGCAGAAAATAGACATTATAAACAAAGAGAGGTAGCTAACAGAAGCGGTCAGGTAATAGACAGATATCATCTATTGCTGTATGGCGAGTGATTAGACAGCTGAATGGAGTGCATCTTTTGATGTCACGCTCACTAATCAAACTAGCTTTTGCGCCTGTGTGCAGTTTAAAAGTAACCACAGTTCCATTCACTTGGATATGCTCCATCCACTTATCTTGCTCAACCATGATCACACTGTTTTGTCTTGTTTCTTCATTCCCAGGATGATCTTCTGTCACCATACCCACAAATAATCTGTCAAACAGAGTGGTCTCTTCCACTGCTCGTACGCATTCGCCTGTCATTTTCACCTTGGAAAAACATTGTTTTGCAAAATGATTTTGTCCTTTACACGTTTTGCAGATTTTTCCATAGGCCTCTGAGGATGTTTAGTTCCACATCTTTTACAGTTGAATGCTTCTGAATTATTTTGGTATTTCATTTTGTTTTGCTTTATTGCGCTCCTAGACACCGCTGCAACTGCTGCCAAAGGTTCTGACGTGCTGCAGGGCTAATTCATTAGCTTGGCAAATGTTAACTGCCGCTGGTTTTTGATTGATTGATTGAAACTTTTATTCGTAGATTGCACAGTACAGTACATATTCCGTACAATTGACCACTAAATGGTAACACCCGAATAAGTTTTTCAATTTGTCCACGTTAATCAATTCATGGTACAAATATATACTATCAGCATAATACAGTCATCACACAAGTTAGTCATCAGAGTATATACATTGGTAACGTTAGTTAGCAGCCTTTCCCTCACCTTCTTGTCCGTAACTCCAAAAACAACCTGGTCACGGATCATCGATGTTTGCAGCTCTCCAAAATTACAGGTTTTAGCTTTCTGTTTTAAAATCGGTCACAAAAGTGTCAAAACTTTCAGCTGCTTGCTGTATGTGTGAGCGAAACACATATCTTTCAAAAGTTTCATTTTTCTTTGGTGAGCAATGTTCATCAAATTTTCGGTTGATGGTGTCAAATGCGTTCCTTCCTTCGCCGCCAGCGAACACAAAGGTATTGTAGACCCCCACAGTCTGAGGTCCGGCCACGGTGAGTAGCAGTGCTATTTTCCTTGCCTCGGATTTGTCATCAAGTCCGGTTGCTTAAAGGGGAACGTTATCACAATTTCAGAAGGGTTAAAACCATTAAAAATCAGTTCCCAGTGGCTTATTTTATTTTTCAAAGTTTTTTTCAAAATTTTACCCATCACGCAATATCTCTAAAAAAAGCTTCAAAGTGCCTGATTTTAACCATCGTTATATACACCCGTCCATTTTCCTGTGACGTCACACAGTGATGCCAACACAAACAAACATGGCGGAAAGAACAGCAAGGTATAGCGACATTAGCTCGGATTCAGACTCGGATTTCAGCGGCTGAAGCGATTCAACAGATTACGCATGTATTGAAACGGATGGTTGTAGTGTGGAGGCAGGTAGCGAAAACGAAACTGAAGAAGAAACTGAAGCTATTGAGCCATATCGGTTTGAACCGTATGCAAGCGAAACCGACGAAAACGACACGACAGCCAGCGACACGGGAGAAAGCGAGGACGAATTCGGCGATCGCCTTCTAACCAACGATTGGTATGTGTTTGTTTGGCATTAAAGGAAACTAACAACTATGAACTAGGTTTACAGCATATGAAATACATTTGGCAACAACATGCACTTTGAGAGTGCAGACAGCCCAATTTTCATCAATTAATATATTCTGTAGACATACCCTCATCCGCGCTCTTTTCCTGAAAGCTGATCTGTCCAGTTTTGGAGTTGATGTCAGCAGGCCAGGGAAGCTAGGGTGGATATTCTTCTCTTGATCATCTTCGGTGGGCCACTGGTGCAACTTGAATCCGTCCCTGTTCGTGTTGTTACACCCTCCGACAACACACCGACGAGGCATGATGTCCCCAAGGTACGGAAAACAGTTGAAAAAACGGAAAATAACAGAGCTGATTTGACTCGGTGTTTGAGAAAATGGCGGATTGCTTCCCGATGTGACGTCACACCGAGAGCGAATAATAGAAAGGCGTTTAATTCGCCAAAATTCACCCATTTAGAGTTCGGAAATCGGTTAAAAAAAAATATGGTCTTTTTTCTGCAACATCAAGGTATACAGGTAAAAGCCAGTAAATTAGAATATTTTGAAAAACTTGATTTATTTCAGTAATTGCATTCAAAAGGTGTAACTTGTACATTATATTTATTCATTGCACACAGACTGATGCATTCAAATGTTTATTTCATTTAATTTTGATGATTTGAAGTGGCAACAAATGAAAATCCAAAATTCCGTGTGTCACAAAATTAGAATATTACTTAAGGCTAATACAAAACCCTGGATCTCAGGAAACAGAGTGGACCGACACCAGCAGATGACATGGCACCCCAAACCATCACCCAACCATGCAAATTTTGCATTTCCTTTGGAAATCGAGGTCCCAGAGTCTGGAGGAAGACAGGAGAGGCACAGGATCCACGTTGCCTGAAGTCTAGTGTAAAGTTTCCACCATCAGTGATGGTTTGGGGTGCCATGTCATCTGCTGGTGTCGGTCCACTCTGTTTCCTGAGATCCAGGGTCAACGCAGCCGTCTACCAGCAAGTTTTAGAGCACTTCATGCTTCTTGCTGCTGACCTGCTCTATGGAGATGGAGATTTCAAGTTCCAACAGGACTTGGCGCCTGCACACAGCGCAAAATCTACCCGTGCCTGGTTTACGGACCATGGTATTTCTGTTCTAAATTGGCCCGCCAACTCCCCTGACCTTAGCCCCATAGAAAATCTGTGGGGTATTGTGAAAAGGAAGATGCAGAATGCCAGACCCAAAAACGCAGAAGAGTTGAAGGCCACTATCAGAGCAACCTGGGCTCTCATAACACCTGAGCAGTGCCAGAAAGTCATCGACTCCATGCCACGCCGCATTAACGCAGTAATTGAGGCAAAAGGAGCTCCAACCAAGTATTGAGTATTGTACATGCTCATATTTTTCATTTTCATACTTTTCAGTTGGCCAACATTTCTAAAAATCCCTTTTTTGTATTAGCCTTACACAATATTCAAATTTTGTGACACACGGAATTTTGGATTTTCATTTGTTGCCACTTCAAATCATCAAAATTAAATGAAATAAACATTTGAATGCATCAGTCTGTGTGCAATGAATAAATATAATGTACAAGTTACACCTTTTGAATGCAATTACTGAAATAAATCAAGTTTTTCAAAATATTCTAATTTACTGGCTTTTACCTGTATATTGACGCTTACATAGGTCTGGTGATAATGTTCCCCTTTAAGAATACAGGATGAAGTGCTGTTTAAAGGTGCACCACTAACAGTCAACATTCCCAGTCCAATTTACAGCGTCAGGCGGCTTTACACTTTCCATGACTTCAAGTAGTTCACTCCTGGTACCATGTTATGTTTCCCGTGAAAACATATGTAGGACAATCATTTGATTATTCACAAATATGTCTTTAATGCCATCAGGTAGGACATACACCTGGAGGTTCGTTCTTCTTCGCTATATAAACAGTTGTAGTCAAAAGTTTACATACACTTGTGAAGGACATAATGTTTCCAATAATTTCTACAACTCTTATTTTTCTGTGATAGAGTGATTGGAGCACATACTTGTTAGTCACAAAAAACATCAATGAAGTTTGGTTCTTTTATGAATTTATTATTGGTCTACTGAAAATGTGAGCAAATCTGCTGGGTCAAAAGTATACATACAGCAATGTTAATATTTGGTTACATGTCCCTTGGCAAGTTTCACTGCAATAAGGCGCTTTTGGTAGCCATCCACAAGCTTCTGGTTGAAATGTTCACCACTCCTTATGACAACATTGGTGCAGTTCAGTTAAATTTGTTGGTTTTCTGACATGGACTTGTTTCGTCAGCATTTTCCACACGTTTAAGTCAGGACTTTGGGAAGGCCATTCTAAAACCTTAATTCAAGCCTGATTTAGCCATTCCTTTACCACTTTTGACGTGTCTTTGGGGTCATTGTCAAGTTGGAACACACAACTGCGCCCAAGATCCAACCTCCGGGCTGATGATTTTAGGTTGTCCTTTTTCATTGTCCCATTTAGGGGAGTGCACTATCCACCAGACGACAGTAGAGTGCTGAATGTCTTAAAATGTGTTTTAGGGCAATTCAATTTCCATAATTTTCTGCAGACTCACGTAAGATCCATCCAGGAATGAAACCATATGAATCCTTTCCTTACTGTATGTATGTATGTGTGTATATATATATGTGTGTGTATATACACCTGTATGTGTATATATTGGTATATGTACAGTATGTGTGTGTATATGTACAGTATGCATATGTATGTATATATATATATTACGGTCCCTTCCAAGGGTACTCGTTGTTCCCATTGGGTTGAGTTTTTTCTTGCCCTGAGGATGTCGTTGTGGCTTGTGCAGCCCTTTGAGACATTTGTGATTAAGGACTGTATGGGTAAACTTTGAATGATATGTGTATATGTATAAATATGTATGTAGGTAGGTACGTATATATACACATACGTATGTATATATACACGAAAGTATGTGTGTGTGTGTGTATATATATATATATATATATATATATATATATATATATATATATATATATATATATATATATATATACATATGTATATATATATATGTGTATGTGTGTGTGTGTGTGTGTGTGTGTGTGTGTGTGTGTGTGTGTGTGTGTGTGTGTGTGTGTGTGTGTGTGTGTATATATTTATATATGTGTGTGTGTGTGTGTGTGTGTGTGTGTGTGTGTGTGTATATATATATATGTATATATATATATATGTGTGTGTGTGTGTGTTTGTGTATATATATGTGTATATATATATATATATTAGGGCTGCAACTAACGATTAATTTGATAATCAATTAATCTGTCGATTATTACTTCGATTAATCGATTAATAATCGGATAAAAGAGACAAACAACATTTCTATCCTTTCCAGTATTTTATTGAAAAAAAAACCCAGCATACTGGCACCATACTTATTTTGATTATTGTTTCTCAGCTGTTTGTAAATGTTGCAGTTTATAAATAAAGGTTTATTGAAAAAAAAAATATATATATTTTTTTTTAAAAAGCTTCTGCGCATGCGCATAGCATAGATCCAACGAATTGATGACTAAATTAATCGGGAGCTATTTTTATAATCGATTTTAATCGATTTAATCGATTAGTTGTTGCAGTCCTAATAAATATATATATATATATATATATATATATATATATATATATATATATATATATATATATATATATATATATATATATATATATATATATATAGCCTCAATCTGAACCTTGGTATTTACCGTGATGACGGACTGGCAGTGTGTCGCGCCTCGCCAAGGAGCAGCGAGAATACCAAGAAGCGCATATGCCAAATTTTCAAAGAGAACGGCCTACGGATCACGATTGAAGCCAACAAGCAAACCGTCAACTTTCTTGACGTCACTTTCAACCTGAGAAATAACAGCTACCAACCATTCACGAAACCCAACACAACACTCCAATACGTGCACCATGACAGCAACCACCCACCCACCACCACGAAAAGAATACCTACCGGAATCAATAAAAGGCTATCGATGCTGTCATCTAGCAAAGCTGAATTTGACCAAGCAACCCCCCCGTACCAAAAAGCCCTTGATGAAAGCGGATACAATTTCACCCTCACCTATGAACCCACGCCAGGAAACCAGCCAAAAAAGAACAGAAAACGAAACGGCATCATCTGGTACAACCCCCCATACAGCAAAAACGTCTCAACGAACATTGGACACAAATTCCTCAACCTGATTGACAAACACTTTCCCAAAGACAACAACCTAAGAAAAGTATTCAACAAGAACAACATCAAATTGAGCTACAGCTGCATGAACAATATACGACAAATCATCTCAAACCACAACAAAACAATTGCAAATGAGCCGTCGACCCCCAGTCAGAACGACTCCAAAACCAACAAAGCATGTAACTGCCGAAAGAAACCTGATTGCCCCCTCAACGGGGGATGCTTACAAACATCAGTTGTCTACCAATCTAAGGTAATACGCAAGGACATTAACACATCCGACACATATGTAGGATTAACCGAGGGTGAATTCAAAACCAGATGGAACAACCACAAGGCTTCTTTCAGGAACAAAAACCTGCGAAATACCACAGAACTCAGCAAACACATTTGGGACCTCAAAGACAATAATGTTGAATATTCAATAACATGGCAAATTCTTGCATCCAGCACACCTTACAATAGTGGTAATAAAAGATGCAACCTATGCTTGAAAGAGAAACTGTTTATTATCTACCGTCCAGACCTGTCATCCCTCAACAAACGCAGCGAAATTGTAACAACATGCCGCCATAGACGGAAACACCTCCTAGGTAACACATGAACCAATCACCACGCCCCTAGGCCAGCCTGTACCCACCCACTCTGTGCCCTATATAAACCATGGTATGCGAATGCTCCCATTAAAATCTCCTGACGATTGAGGGTACCCCCCTCATGAAACAGGCCTGTAGAGATGAAATAGTCTTGTGATTTTTTTCCCCACACATACATATATATATATATATATATATATATATATATATATATATATATATATATATATATATATATATATATATATGTATATATATATATATATATATATATATATATATATGTATATATATATATATATATATATTCACGTACGTATTTACACACTGGATTTGACTTCTACTAGGTGTCCCAGAACTTGAGTCTTTGTACATTGTTTGCTTTCCCAAATCATTCAGCAGTTTCAGATGAAGGGCGCATCCTCCAGCCTGACAGCGTATTTCCTCTTTTGCCAGATGTTCTGCCTAATTACTATGTACACACAGAGCGAGCTAGATTGTCACCTGACCTGCTACCCATCCACATTTATTGGTAATTGTTTCAAATGCAAATGCAGCATAATTGACCTGCATCATAAAAACGTCCGTTAAAGTGTTTCCTCAGTGTTCTGAAAGGTTTGCAAGTCATTACTACAATAACCTTTTTTACGTTGTTGGACACATTCTTGCCATCCATTAGGTTTATTAAGCTCAGGTTTCTTGAAGAACTAAACATTAAAGATAGCAGAAGTCCATTGGAAATGCAAACTCCCCATCGTCATTGAAGAAACGTATAAAGCCACTTAACTCCCTTAGGAGATTTGAGCTGTGTTGAATGAAAATAGGTCGAATTTGAGGTTATTGTTTCAAAAGAATAAAATTGCCGCTTCCGTTAAAGTAGCTCAAAATGGCAAAGCTTCTCAAAACAACTCATTTGTTCCTCATGACAAAAAATGTCCCATTGAGAATTCTTTACCTTGACATATATTCATGTACACTTCTTAAATCATCATTCACAATCCCTATGTGAGACAAGAACAGACCTGTCTTTCCCTTTTCTGGGCGCTTTACAAAGTAAAAAACTGCTAGCACGAGGCGGCCAACAATTCAGGTAATGGGGATTCTTCTATTTTGCCAATAAAACCCTCTAAAAAAACATCAACAATTTCAACAACGCTCCTTTTACATGCCGTGACCTGCATATCAACTAAAGTACTGAGTCATTGTTATTGTAAGAGCTAACACTGAGGAACTACTTTTCGGGCATAGTGACACAGCACATTGCCCACAGCGCCTCAGACTACTGTCAAGAGCTGAGAGATAATGCCATCTACTGGAGTTGTTGATACAGCTGCTCCCGAGTTGCCTTTAAGTTTGGCAAAGTTTACAATTTAGAAATTTCGCTTGCTATTAGCTAAAAATCAGAATCGAGAAAGTCAGTGGATGTACTGGCTCTCAACCGAGACCCGATGACGTCGCTAGGAAGACGCTCTCAGCATTTTTTTTTTATCAAGAGTGAGGATTGGAATTTGCTAGCTCAACAGAGAAAGTCTTGTGCAGTCGGCATCCCATTGAGAGCGAACTTTGTATGTCATTGTTATGTGTTTGTATTTTGTTAAGCACTTAGCACTACTGAATGTCCCTGTTACTACACTACATGCATACTTACAGAATGTATATACAACATGGTCAGATGTTTTCTAGAGGGCTTTATAGTAGGGGTGCTGAAAACAATCGATTCACATCCAAATCCATCCACTTTCTACCGCTTGTCCCTCTCGGGGTCGCAAGGGGCGGGCGTTTAGGGGTGCTGGAGCCTATCCCAGTCGCACCGGGGCGGAGGGTAGGGTATACCCTGGAAATGTCGGCACGTCATGGCTGGTCACTATTTTAATTTATTCCAATTCTAAATCGATTCATAATTTTCAAGAATCAATAAAAAAAAATAAAAAAAAATATATATATACAGGTAAAAGCCAGTAAATTAGAATATTTTGAAAAACTTGATTTATTTCAGTAATTGCATTCAAAAGGTGTAACTTGTACATTATATTTATTCATTGCACACAGACTGATGCATTCAAATGTTTATTTCATTTAATTTTGATGATTTGAAGTGGCAACAAATGAAAATCCAAAATTCCGTGTGTCACAAAATTAGAATATTACTTAAGGCTAATATAAAAAAGGGATTTTTAGAAATGTTGGCCAACTGAAAAGTATGAAAATGAAAAATATGAGCATGTACAATACTCAATACTTGGTTGGAGCTCCTTTTGCCTCAATTACTGCGTTAATGCGGCGTGGCATGGAGTCGATGAGTTTCTGGCACTGCTCAGGTGTTATGAGAGCCCAGGTTGCTCTGATAGTGGCCTTCAACTCTTCTGCGTTTTTGGGTCTGGCATTCTGCATCTTCCTTTTCACAATACCCCACAGATTTTCTATGGGGCTAAGGTCAGGGGAGTTGGCGGGCCAATTTAGAACAGAAATACCATGGTCCGTAAACCAGGCACGGGTAGATTTTGCGCTGTGTGCAGGCGCCAAGTCCTGTTGGAACTTGAAATCTCCATCTCCATAGAGCAGGTCAGCAGCAGGAAGCATGAAGTGCTCTAAAACTTGCTGGTAGACGGCTGCGTTGACCCTGGATCTCAGGAAACAGAGTGGACCGACACCAGCAGATGACATGGCACCCCAAACCATCACTGATGGTGGAAACTTTACACTAGACTTCAGGCAACGTGGATCCTGTGCCTCTCCTGTCTTCCTCCAGACTCTGGGACCTCGATTTCCAAAGGAAATGCAAAATTTGCATGGTTGGGTGATGGTTTGGGGTGCCATGTCATCTGCTGGTGTCGGTCCACTCTGTTTCCTGAGATCCAGGGTCAACGCAGCCGTCTACCAGCAAGTTTTAGAGCACTTCATGCTTCCTGCTGCTGACCTGCTCTATGGAGATGGAGATTTCAAGTTCCAACAGGACTTGGCGCCTGCACACAGCGCAAAATCTACCCGTGCCTGGTTTACAGACCATGGTATTTCTGTTCTAAATTGGCCCGCCAACTCCCCTGACCTTAGCCCCATAGAAAATCTGTGGGGTATTGTGAAAAGGAAGATGCAGAATGCCAGACCCAAAAACGCAGAAGAGTTGAAGGCCACTATCAGAGCAACCTGGGCTCTCATAACACCTGAGCAGTGGCAGAAACTCATCGACTCCATGCCACGCCGCATTCACGCAGTAATTGAGGCAAAAGGAGCTCCAACCAAGTATTGAGTATTGTACATGCTCATATTTTTCATTTTCATACTTTTCAGTTGGCCAACATTTCTAAAAATCCCTTTTTTGTATTAGCCTTAAGTAATATTCTAATTTTGTGACACACGGAATTTTGGATTTTCATTTGTTGCCACTTCAAATCATCAAAATTAAATGAAATAAACATTTGAATGCATCAGTCTGTGTGCAATGAATAAATATAATGTACAAGTTACACCTTTTGAATGCAATTACTGAAATAAATCAAGTTTTTCAAAATATTCTAATTTACTGGCTTTTACCTGTGTGTGTGTGTGTGTGTGTGTGTGTGTGTGTGTGTGTGTGTGTGTGTGTATATATATATATATATATATATATATATATATATATATATATATATATATATATAGTATATTTAAAAAATATATATATATACTTTTTTATTTTTTGCTATATATTTTTTTTAATAATCCAATTTTGAATGAAAAATATTAAACAATTATTATTATTAATGATACTGTTGGTTTTATAATTTATTTTTTATTTTTTTTGTATTGTATAAAAAGGGTATTGTATTTGTATATTTATACGTCTTAGTTTCTTATTTCGTATATATTTAAGTATTGTAAAACTGGGATTGAGTGGGATTTTCTTGATTTTCTTTTATACCATGGATTAAACATTTTGTGATATTTGTAAATAAAAAAAATATAATAATTAAAGTTGTTTTTTAGGCCAACACAATACATTGCTGCCAATCATTGACCTATCTCATTGTCTAATTATAATAATTAAAAAAAAGACTTTGAACTGTTTTTAGCTTTTAACTTTTTGAACTGTTTTTAACTTTCAAACTGTTTTTATCTAACAAACTGTTCTTAGGGTAATTTATATTTGCGTTTTAATTGTGTATTTTTATTTGTTTTAAATGTTATTTTTTAGTCTGTCCTTTGCCTCTATTTCTTTGTGGTGTACAGCCCTTTGTTTTTCAACTGTGCTTGACTTTAAAGGGCTTTATAAATAAAGTTGGTATGGTATGGTATGGTAATAATAAATAACAAAATAAGAACACCGTGTTGGGGACTTGTCCAGGGTGTACGCCGTCTTCCGCCTGAATGCAGCTGGGATAGGCTCAAGCACCCCCCGTGACCCCGTAAGGGACAAGCTGTAGAAGATGGATGGATAAATCAATAATAATAATAATATTATGATAACAATGCATAATAATGACATTACTACTAGTACTATTATAATACTGCTACTAATAATAGTACTAACAATGAATATGTACTGTAATAATACTATTATTAATGAATACATACATTTCATAACAGTAATAATTAAAACATAACACATAATAAGCACTTAAACTGTAAGAATATGTATAAGTAAAAATGTAAGCATGCACGTTTTTGGGGAGCGAAGATTGTTTGTCATGACGGACAAATGATTGAGGATATTTAAATAATCTTTTCAGAGTTAAAGTGATACACAGGAGAAAAAAATCGTTTTCGCTTTTGCAAAATTGATCATTTGTTCTCTGCGCTTTTCTTAGGTGGGAGTCCAACATTTCCCAGAACGTTTGAAGGACCACCATCCCAACCTGGAGAGGTTGCTGGAATGGAGCAACTCATTGAGTAAGTGACATCATGGCTTCTTGCCTCCTCGTCTAGTTTACAGTGTTTTGGTTCCGTCTTTGTCGCGTTTACTAAATGCACTTCCTGACTCTATTTTGGAGTTTCCTGGTACTGTTGCGACCCATTCTTTGGCTGGTGCATGACACTGGGAGAGCAGAAGGATTTTAGTGCAATCAAATGGTGCAGTGTCCTTCACACTCTGTCTCCTGAGTGATATTGTGAATGATGGCTTTGAGGAGCAGCAGGTCCTTTTAAGTAAATACTTAGTATACTTTTATCGTCTAGCGAAACCCATTAGGGATTCATTTATGGGCAAGCGACTTGGAAAATGTAGTGTGATAAGATACTACCGTATTTTTCGGACTATAAGTCGCAGTTTTTTTCATAGTTTGGCCCGGAGTGCGACTTATACTCAGGAGCGACTTATGTGTGAAATTATTAACACATTACCGTAAAATATCCATCCATCCATCCATCCATCTTCTTCCGCTTATCCGAGGTCGGGTCGCGGGGGCAGCAGCTTAAGCAGGGAAGCCCAGACTTCCCTCTCCCCAGCCACTTCGTCCAGCTTTTCCTGTGGGATCCCGAGGCGTTCCCAGGCCAGCCGGGAGACATAGTCTTCCCAACGTGTCCTGGGTCTTCCCCGCGGCCTCCTACCGGTGGGACGTGCCCTAAACACCTCCCTAGGGAGGCGTTCGGGTGGCATCCTGACCAGATGCCCGAACCACCTCATCTGGCTCCTCTCGATGTGGAGGAGCAGCGGCTTTACTTTGAGCTCCTCCCGGATGGCAGAGCTTCTCACCCTATCTCTAAGGGAGAGCCCCGCCACCTGGCGGAGGAAACTCATTTCGGCCGCTTGTACCCGTGATCTTGTCCTTTCGGTCATAACCCAAAGCTCATGACCATAGGTGAGGATGGGAACGTAGATCGACCGGTAAATTGAGAGCTTTGCCTTCCGGCTCAACTCCTTCTTCACCACAACGGATCGATACAGCGTCCGCATTACTGAAGATGCCGCACCGATCCGCCATGTCGATCTCACGATCCACTCTTCCCCCACTCGTGAACAAGACTCCGAGGTACATGAACTCCTCCACTTGGGGCAAGATCTCCTCCCCAACCCGGAGATGGCACTCCACCCTTTTCCGGGCGAGAACCATGGACTCGGACTTGGAGGTGCTGATTCTCATCCCAGTCGCTTCACACTCAGCTGCGAACCGATCCAGTGAGAGCTGAAGATCCTGGCCAGATGAAGCCATCAGGACCACATCATCTGCAAAAAGCAGAGACCTAATCCTGCAGCCACCAAACCGGATCCCCTCAACGCCTTGACTGCGCCTAGAAATTCTGTCCATAAAAGTTATGAACAGAATCGGTGACAAAGGGCAGCCTTGGCGGAGTCCAACCCTCACTGGAAACGTGTCCGACTTACTACCGGCAATGCGGACCAAGCTCTGGCACTGATCATACAGTAAAATATCAAATAATATTATTTAGCTCATTCACGTAAGAGACTAGACGTATAAGATTTCATGGGATTTAGCGATGAGGAGTGACAGATTGTTTGGTAAACGTATAGCATGTTCTATATGTTATAGTTATTTGAATGACTCTTATCATAATATGTTACGTTAACATACCACGCACGTTCTCAGTTGGTTATTTATGAGTCATATAACGTACACTTATTCAGCCTGTTGTTCACTATTCTTTATTTATTTTAAATTGCCTTTCAAATGTCTATTCTTGGTGTTGGGTTTTATCAAATAAATTTCCCCCAAAAATGCGACTTACCGTATTTTCCGCACCATTAGCCGCACCTAAAAACCACAAATTTACTCAAAAGCTGACAGTGCGGCTTTTAACCCGGTGCGCTTTATATATGGATAAATATTAAGATTCATTTTCATAAAGTTTCGTTCTCGCAACTTCGGTAAACAGCCGCCATCTTTTTTTCCGGTAGAGCAGGAAGCGCTTCTTCTTCTACGCAAGCAACCGCCAAGGTAAGCACCCGCCCCCATAGAACAGGAAGCGCTTCTTCTTGTACTGTAAGCAACCACCCGCCCCCGGAAGAAGAAGAAGCGCGCGGTGCATGCTGGGATATGTGACGTTTCATTTCCATTTGTGTGTTTATGTAAAGACCCCAAAATGGCTCCTATTAAGTGTGTTGTCTGTCTAATTATAAATAATGCAGACGAGGCGTGTTAACTGAGTTCTCAACGTTTACTCACAGCGTGCTCATAACCACATTCTAACTCCCAGCATACAACAACGCTTCTCAGGGCTACCGCGCATGCTCGTAACTATCGTTGCATGCTGGGTAGTGTAGTTGTTATATTTGCTAGCTCATAACATCACATTAAGAGACACGCTTACGCGCTTAATTCAATACTCGCCGTCATTCCGGGTGGATTGACAAAAGACCTCCAGCCGCTAGATATTGGTGTCAACAGGGCATTCGAAGCTAGACTGCTAACTGCGTGGGAACAATGGATGACAGAAGGCGAACACACATTCACTAAGACAGGGAGGCAGCGCCAGACGACGCCAACATCTGCCAGTGGATCGTAAATGCCTGGGCAGATATTTCGGTCACAACTGTGGTCCGAGCTTTCCGGAAGGCAGGATTCACAGAACTGCTGGATAACAGTGACACTGACTCCGATGACTTCGACGAGACGGAACCGGCCATTTTGGATCTCACATTTGCCCAACTTTTCACTTCGGACACCGAAGACGAAGGATTTACGAATGAAGAATAACTTCAGAAAGTGAGCGCTATGTTTATTTTGTGTGTTGTGACATTAACGTTCGAGCAACATTATGTTGCTATTGCTCTGCACTATTTTGAATTTTACTATGTTTGTGATTGCACATTTGCGTACATTTTGGGAGTGAACAGAGTTGTTAGAACGCTGGTTTTCAATATATTATTAAAGTTTGACTGACCTATCTGACTGTTTTTTTGACATTCCCTTTAGCGCAGCGTAGGCGCGGCTTATAGTCCGGGGCGGCTTATTGGTGGACAAAGTTATGAAATATGCCATTCATTGAAGGTGCGGCTAATAATCCGGTGCGCCTTATAGTGCGGAAAATACGGTATATGTTTTTTTCCTTCTTTATTATGCATTTTCGGCAGGTGCGACTTATACTCCGGTGCGACTTATACTCCGAAAAATACGGTAGTTACTCTGGATTAAATGTAGCTAAGCTTCAGGAGAAGCTATTCTCAGAGGATTGTAGCAAGCTACACTACGAGCTACACGGCAAAAGTAGCTTGCTACATCAACACTATTGGGGCGGTATAGCTCGGTTGGTAGAACGGCCGTGCCAGCAACTTGAGGGTTGCAGGTTCGATCCCCGCTTCCGCCATCCTAGTCACTGCTGTTGTGTCCTTGGGCAAGACACTTTACCCACCTGCTCCCAGTGCCACCCACACTGGTTTAAATGTAACTTAGATATTAGGTTTCAGTATGTAAAGCGCTTCGAGTCACTAGAGAAAAGCGCTATATAAATATAATTCACTTCACTTCACACTACTGTATTTTCTCAGACTATAAGGCGCAAATAAAATCCTTTCATTTCCTCAAAAGTCGACAGTGCGCCTTATATACAGTCGTGGTCAAAAGTTTACATACACTTGTAAAGAACATCATGTCATGGCTGTCTTGAGTTTCCAATAATTTCTACAACTCTTTTTTTTTTTGATAGAGTGATTGGAGCACATACTTGTTGGTCACAAAAAAACATTCGTGAAGTTTGGTTGTTTTATGAATTTATTATGGGTCGACTGAAAATGTGAGCAAATCTGCTGGGTCAAAAGTATACATACAGCAATGTTGATATTTGGTTACATGTCCCTTGGCAAGTTTCACTGCAATAAGGCGCTTTTGGCAGCCATCCACAAGCTTCTGGTTGAATTTTTGACCACTCCTCTTGTCACAACTGGTGCAGTTCAGCTAAATTTGTTGATTTTCTGACATGGACTTGTTTCTTCAGCATTGTCCACATGTTTAAGTCAGGACTTTGGGAAGGCCATTCTGAAACCTTAATTCTAGCCTGATTTAGCCATTCCTTTACCACTTTTGACGTGTGTTTGGGGTCATTGTCCTGTTGGAACACCCAACTGCGCCTAAGACTCAACCTCTGGGCTGATGGTTTTAGGTTGTCCTGAAGAACTTGGAGGTAATCCTCCTTTTCCATTGTCCCATTTACTCTCTGTAAAGCACCAGTTCCATTGGTAGCAAAACAGGCCCAGAGCATACAGGTAAAAGCCAGTAAATTAGAATATTTTGAAAAACTTGATTTATTTCAGTAATTGCATTCAAAAGGTGTAACTTGTACATTATATTTATTCATTGCACACAGACTGATGCATTCAAATGTTTATTTCATTTAATTTTGATGATTTGAAGTGGCAACAAATGAAAATCCAAAATTCCGTGTGTCACAAAATTAGAATATTACTTAAGGCTAATACAAAAAAGGGATTTTTAGAAATGTTGGCCAACTGAAAAGTATGAAAATGAAAAATATGAGCATGTACAATACTCAATACTTGGTTGGAGCTCCTTTTGCCTCAATTACTGCGTTAATGCGGCGTGGCATGGAGTCGATGAGTTTCTGGCACTGCTCAGGTGTTATGAGAGCCCAGGTTGCTCTGATAGTGACCTTCAACTCTTCTGCGTTTTTGGGTCTGGCATTCTGCATCTTCCTTTTCACAATACCCCACAGATTTTCTATGGGGCTAAGGTCAGGGGAGTTGGCGGGCCAATTTAGAACAGAAATACCATGGTCCGTAAACCAGGCACGGGTAGATTTTGCGCTGTGTGCAGGCGCCAAGTCCTGTTGGAACTTGAAATCTCCATCTCCATAGAGCAGGTCAGCAGCAGGAAGCATGAAGTGCTCTAAAACTTGCTGGTAGACGGCTGCGTTGACCCTGGATCTCAGGAAACAGAGTGGACCGACACCAGCAGATGACATGGCACACTTACCCGTGTAAAAAATGTATCCAAGGATTGGGACCTTAAACGATGATTTAGTGTGGCTGAAATGGGGCTAAGGCTAAATAACTATTTGTTTAATGAGTTATCCGGCTTAGTGTAGACAGGGTCTGAATTTCCTTCCTGTTCCTTTATTCACACATTTGTGCAGATACATCACGGCCATTGTTAGATGTGGTGTGTTTACGTCCTCCGTAAGCGTTGGATTTCTGCGTTGGCGTTCAAGTGTGTCGCCGTGAATCACACTCTTCTCCAACTCCGTCAATGAGCCTCCTTCCCGCTTGCTGAACCCTAACTAGTCTGGCCAGCCCATTCACTCAGGATCCAGCCGCCTCCGCTCTTTACGCCTCATAGTGACCGTGACACCACAGGGATTGTTGAACGCGCCCGGTAATGAGCATTCCTGGCTCCTTAAAGGTGACACTATGCCTTCAGCGTGAGGCTGCACTTGGGGCCGAGTGACTCGCGCCATCTTCTGTGATTCATTGTGTGAGTCATCGCAACAGGAAGCACAAGCAAGGGTGTGGGGGTGTGTGGGGGGGCATCGACAATAATAATATAATAATGATGATAATGCATCCCTACGTATGTGTGCACTATGACACTCACTCCTCTGTCACAGACATGTATTTTGTGTGCTCCATATCTATCCTGTCACACACACACACACACACACACACACACACACACACACACACACACACACACACACACACACACACACACACACATTCTTGTATTTGTTACCTTCTTGAGACCTCTGAAAAATGCCTACCTCTTTAGGACCACCCTTTCTAGATCTATAGAGATTTGTATTTACAACATGAATAATATATACATACTATGCCAATTTAAAAAAGCTTGAGTTGGAATTTCACGAGAAAAAGGTCACAATTTCACAAGATAATCTTGGAATTTTGGCAGTGTCATAATAAAAGTTGTCATTTTACTCAACACAAGTCAAAATTTTACAAGGAAAACTGAACATTTGTGCAATGTTATATAATAAAAGTTGGAATTTCACTCAATAACAGTTGCAATTTTACAAGAAAAGCTTAACATTTTGCCAATTTTATAAAAAAAAGAGTCGTAATTTTATTCGACAAAAGTCACAATTTTATAAGAATACTTAAACATTTTGGCAATATTATAATAATAATAATCGAAATTTTACTCGGCAAAGATTATGACAAAAGTCATAATTTTACTCAAGAAATGTCACTATTTTACAAGAACAACACAAACGTTGGCAATGTCGTGACAAAAGTCAGAATTTCATATGACAAATGGCACCCTTTTGCATTAAAAAGTAATAATTTTACATAAAAAAGTAATAATTTTACATAAAGTGATAATTTTACATAAAAAAGTAATAATTTTACGAGAAAATATTGCATTATCACAGAAACGGAAAGAATATGAGAAATTGTTCCCAATTTACACATTGTGAGAAAAAGACTACTTTTAGATAATTTATTTCTACTTTTATTTTTGGTTTTAATTGTTTTTTTATTCTTCATTATTAACTTCAAGTTATTACAGTATGTCTCTATATACATTTTTTTTTTTAATTTATTTATACTTTTTTGCCAAAGAAGGTGCATTTCAATTTCTTACACACACTTGTTATTACATATATTGACCATAGGGGGAGCACTTAAAACTTTTACACCCACTTGTTATTTCATATGTTGACCAGAGGCGGAACACTTAAAACTTTTACACACACTTGTTATTTCATATATTGACCAGAGGGGGAGCACTTTTAAAACCAACACACAGTCAATTTGAAAAATCCCTCCTTTTTGGGACCACCCTAATTTTGATAGATTTCACCACCGGGGGTGCAAATGAGACATTCTCTATTAGATGGTTTCCGTATTGGGACCATGATTTATGTCCTAACTTCTTCACCGGTCCTCATGTGGAAGGTACTTTTCCTTGTTGATGTCTCAAGAAGGATAGAAATACAAGAACACAGGCATACGCACACGCACACACACACATACACGTTCTTGTATTTGTTACCTTCTTGAGACCTCTGAAAAATGCCTACCTCTTTAGGACCACCCTTTCTAGATATATAGAGATTTGTATTTACAACATGAATAATATATACATACTATGCCAATTTAAAAAAGCTTGAGTTGGAATTTCACGAGAAAAAGGTCACAATTTCACAAGATAAACTTGGAATTTTGGCAGTGTCATAATAAAAGTTGTCATTTTACTCAACACAAGTCAAAATTTTACAAGGAAAACTGAACATTTGTGCAATGTTATATAATAAAAGTTGGAATTTCACTCAATAACAGTTGCAATTTTACAAGAAAAGCTTAACATTTTGCCAATTTTATAAAAAAAAGAGTCGTAATTTTATTCGACAAAAGTCACAATTTTATAAGAATACTTAAACATTTTGGCAATATTATAATAATAATAATAATCGAAATTTTACTCGGCAAAGATTATGACAAAAGTCATAATTTTACTCAAGAAATGTCACTATTTTACAAGAACAACACAAACGTTGGCAATGTCGTGACAAAAGTCAGAATTTCATATGACAAATGGCACCCTTTTGCATTAAAAAGTAATAATTTTACATAAAAAAGTAATAATTTTACATAAAGTGATCATTTTACATAAAAAAGTAATAATTTTACGAGAAAATATTGCATTATCACAGAAACGGAAAGAATATGAGAAATTGTTCCCAATTTACACATTGTGAGAAAAAGACTACTTTTAGATAATTTATTTCTACTTTTATTTTTGGTTTTAATTGTTTTTTTATTCTTCATTATTAACTTCAAGTTATTACAGTATGTCTCTATATACATTTATTTTTATTTTTTTATTAATACTTTTTTGCCAAAGAAGGTGCATTTCAATTTCTTACACACACTTGTTATTACATATATTGACCATAGGGGGAGCACTTAAAACTTTTACACCCACTTGTTATTTCATATGTTGACCAGAGGCGGAACACTTAAAACTTTTACACACACTTGTTATTTCATATGTTGACCAGAGGGGGAGCACTTTTAAAACCAACACACAGTCAATTTGAAAAATCCCTCCTTTTTGGGACCACCCTAATTTTGATAGATTTCACCACCGGGGGTGCAAATGAGACATTCTCTATTAGATGGTTTCCGTATTGGGACCATGATTTATGTCCTAACTTCTTCACCGGTCCTCATGTGGAAGGTACTTTTCCTTGTTGATGTCTCAAGAAGGATAGAAATACAAGAACACAGGCATACGCACACGCACACACACACATACACGTTCTTGTATTTGTTACCTTCTTGAGACCTCTGAAAAATGCCTACCTCTTTAGGACCACCCTTTCTAGATATATAGAGATTTGTATTTACAACATGAATAATATATACATACTATGCCAATTTAAAAAAGCTTGAGTTGGAATTTCACGAGAAAAAGGTCACAATTTCACAAGATAAACTTGGAATTTTGGCAGTGTCATAATAAAAGTTGTCATTTTACTCAACACAAGTCAGAATTTTACAAGGAAAACTGAACATTTGTGCAATGTTATATAATAAAAGTTGGAATTTCACTCAATAACAGTCGCAATTTTACAAGAAAAGCTTAGCATTTTGCCAATTTTATAAAAAAAAGAGTCGTAATTTTATTCGACAAAAGTCACAATTTTATAAGAATACTTAAACATTTTGGCAATATTATAATAATAATAATCGAAATTTTACTCGGCAAAGATGATGACAAAAGTCATAATTTTACTCAAGAAATGTCACTATTTTACAAGAACGTTGGCAATGTCGTGACAAAAGTCAGAATTTCATATGACAAATGGCACCCTTTTGCATTAAAAAGTAATAATTTTACATAAAAAAGTAATAATTTTACATAAAGTGATAATTTTACATAAAAAAGTAATAATTTTACGAGAAAATATTGCATTATCACAGAAACGGAAAGAATATGAGAAATTGTTCCCAATTTACACATTGTGAGAAAAAGACTACTTTTAGATAATTTATTTCTACTT
This sequence comes from Nerophis lumbriciformis, assembly GCF_033978685.3. NCBI lineage: Eukaryota > Metazoa > Chordata > Actinopteri > Syngnathiformes > Syngnathidae > Nerophis > Nerophis lumbriciformis. Next base: position 135,226 of record NC_084558.2, on the reverse strand, counting down.
TTATTTTTTGTTTTAATTGTTTTTTTATTCTTCATTATTAACTTCAAGTTATTACAGTATGTCTCTATATACATTTATTTTTATTTTTTTATTAATACTTTTTTGCCAAAGAAGGTGCATTTCAATTTCTTACACACACTTGTTATTACATATATTGACCATAGGGGGAGCACTTAAAACTTTTACACCCACTTGTTATTTCATATGTTGACCAGAGGCGGAACACTTAAAACTTTTACACACACTTGTTATTTCATATATTGACCAGAGGGGGAGCACTTTTAAAACCAACACACAGTCAATTTGAAAAATCCCTCCTTTTTGGGACCACCCTAATTTTGATAGATTTCACCACCGGGGGTGCAAATGAGACATTCTCTATTAGATGGTTTCCGTATTGGGACCATGATTTATGTCCTAACTTCTTCACCGGTCCTCATGTGGAAGGTACTTTTCCTTGTTGATGTCTCAAGAAGGATAGAAATACAAGAACACAGGCATACGCACACGCACACACACACATACACGTTCTTGTATTTGTTACCTTCTTGAGACCTCTGAAAAATGCCTACCTCTTTAGGACCACCCTTTCTAGATATATAGAGATTTGTATTCACAACATGAATAATATATACATACTATGCCAATTTAAAAAAGCTTGAGTTGGAATTTCACGAGAAAAAGGTCACAATTTCACAAGGTAAACTTGGAATTTTGGCAGTGTCATAATAAAAGTTGTCATTTTACTCAACACAAGTCAAAATTTTACAAGGAAAACTGAACATTTGTGCAATGTTATATAATAAAAGTTGGAATTTCACTCAATAACAGTCGCAATTTTACAAGAAAAGCTTAACATTTTTGCCAATTTTATAAAAAAAGAGTCGTAATTTTATTCGACAAAAGTCACAATTTTATAAGAATACTTAAACATTTTGGCAATATTATAATAATAATAATCGAAAATTTTACTCGGCAAAGATTATGACAAAAGTCATAATTTTACTCAAGAAATGTCACTATTTTACAAGAACAACACAAACGTTGGCAATGTCGTGACAAAAGTCAGAATTTCATATGACAAATGGCACCCTTTTGCATTAAAAAGTAATAATTTTACATAAAAAAGTAATAATTTTACATAAAGTGATAATTTTACATAAAAAAGTAATAATTTTACGAGAAAATATTGCATTATCACAGAAACGGAAAGAATATGAGAAATTGTTCCCAATTTACACATTGTGAGAAAAAGACTACTTTTAGATAATTTATTTCTACTTTTATTTTTTGTTTTAATTGTTTTTTTATTCTTCATTATTAACTTCAAGTTATTACAGTATGTCTCTATATACATTTTTTTTTTTTTTTTTATTAATACTTTTTTGCCAAAGAAGGTGCATTTCAATTTCTTACACACACTTGTTATTACATATATTGACCATAGGGGGAGCACTTAAAACTTTTACACCCACTTGTTATTTCATATGTTGACCAGAGGCGGAACACTTAAAACTTTTACACACACTTGTTATTTCATATATTGACCAGAGGGGGAGCACTTTTAAAACCAACACACAGTCAATTTGAAAAATCCCTCCTTTTTGGGACCACCCTAATTTTGATAGATTTCACCACCGGGGGTGCAAATGAGACATTCTCTATTAGATGGTTTCCGTATTGGGACCATGATTTATGTCCTAACTTCTTCACCGGTCCTCATGTGGAAGGTACTTTTCCTTGTTGATGTCTCAAGAAGGATAGAAATACAAGAACACAGGCATACGCACACGCACTCACACACATACACATTCTTGTATTTGTTACCTTCTTGAGACCTCTGAAAAATGCCTACCTCTTTAGGACCACCCTTTCTAGATATATAGAGATTTGTATTTACAACATGACTAATATATACATACTATGCCAATTTAAAAAAGCTTGAGTTGGAATTTCACGAGAAAAAGGTCACAATTTCACAAGATAAACTTGGAATTTTGGCAGTGTCATAATAAAAGTTGTCATTTTACTCAACACAAGTCAAAATTTTACAAGGAAAACTGAACATTTGTGCAATGTTATATAATAAAAGTTGGAATTTCACTCAATAACAGTCGCAATTTTACAAGAAAAGCTTAACATTTTGCCAATTTTATAAAAAAAGAGTCGTAATTTTATTCGACAAAAGTCACAATTTTATAAGAATACTTAAACATTTTGGCAATATTATAATAATAATAATCGAAATTTTACTCGGGAAAGATTATGACAAAAGTCATAATTTTACTCAAGAAATGTCACTATTTTACAAGAACAACACAAACGTTGGCAATGTCGTGACAAAAGTCAGAATTTCATATGACAAATGGCACCCTTTTGCATTAAAAAGTAATAATTTTACATAAAAAAAGTAATAATTTTACATAAAGTGATAATTTTACATAAAAAAGTAATAATTTTACGAGAAAATATTGCATTATCACAGAAACGGAAAGAATATGAGAAATTGTTCCCAATTTACACATTGTGAGAAAAATACTACTTTTAGATAATTTATTTCTACTTTTATTTTTTGTTTTAATTGTTTTTTTATTCTTCATTATTAACTTCAAGTTATTACAGTATGTCTCTATATACATTTTTTTTATTTTTTTATTAATACTTTTTTGCCAAAGAAGGTGCATTTCAATTTCTTACACACACTTGTTATTACATATATTGACCATAGGGGGAGCACTTAAAACTTTTACACCCACTTGTTATTTCATATGTTGACCAGAGGCGGAACACTTAAAACTTTTACACACACTTGTTATTTCATATATTGACCAGAGGGGGAGCACTTTTAAAACCAACACACAGTCAATTTGAAAAATCCCTCCTTTTTGGGACCACCCTAATTTTGATAGATTTCACCACCGGGGGTGCAAATGAGACATTCTCTATTAGATGGTTTCCGTATTGGGACCATGATTTATGTCCTAACTTCTTCACCGGTCCTCATGTGGAAGGTACTTTTCCTTGTTGATGTCTCAAGAAGGATAGAAATACAAGAACACAGGCATACTCACACGCACACACACACATACACGTTCTTGTATTTGTTACCTTCTTGAGACCTCTGAAAAATGCCTCCCTCTTTAAGACCACCCTTTCTAGATATATAAAGATTTGTATTTACAACATTATTAATATATACATACTATGCAAATATAAAAAAGCTTGAGTTGGAATTTCACAAGAAAAAGGTCACATTTTGGCAGTGTCATAATAAAAGTCGTCATTTTACTCAACGCAAGTCAAAATTTTACAAGGAAAACTGAACATTTGTGCAATATTATGATTAAAGTTGGAATTTCACTTAATAACAGTCACAATTTTACAAGAAAAGCTTAACACGTGGCGCAGTGGGGGAGTGGCCGTGCGCAACCCGAGGGTCCCTGGTTCAATCCCCACCTAGTACCAACTTCGTCATGTCCGTTGTGTCCTGAGCAAGACACTTCACCCTTGCTCCTGATGGCTGCTGGTTAGCGCCTTGCATGGCAGCTCCCGCCATCAGTGTGTGAATGTGTGTGTGAATGGGTAAATGTGGAAGTAGTGTCAAAGCGCTTTGAGTACCTTGAAGGTAGAAAAGCGCTATACAAGTACAACCCATTTATTTATTTAACATTTTGGCAATTTTATGAAAAGAGTCGTAATTCTACTCGACAAATGTCACAATTTTGGCAATATTATAATAATGATCGGAATTTTACTCTGCAAACATTATGACAAAAGTCATAATTTTACTCAAGAAGTGTCACTATTTTACAAGAACAACAAAAACGTTGGCAATGTCGTGACAAAAGTCAGAATTTCATATGACAAATGTCACCATTTTGCATTAAAAAGGAATAATTTTACATAAAAAAAGTAATAATTTTACGAGAAAATATTGCAATATTACAGAAACGGAAAGAATATGAGAAATTGTTCCCAATTTTATAAGAAAAAGGTCGACGCATTGCAAGAAAAACACTACTTTTAGTTCATTTATTTTTATTTTTTGTTTTAATTGTTTTTTAAGCTCCATTATTAACTTCAAGTTATTACAGTATGTCTCTATATACATATTTATTTAATTTTTTTTAATTTATTTTGGCCAAAGGGGGGCGCATTTCAATTTCTTACACACACTTGTTATTACATATGTTGGCCAGAGGGGGAGCACTTCAAATTTTTACTCACACTTGTTATTTCATATGTTGACCAGAAGGGGAGATCTTTTAAAAGCGACACACAGTCACTTTGAAAAATCCCTCCTTTTTGGGACTACCCTCATTTTGATAGATTTCACCACCAGGGGTGCAAATGAGACATTCTCTATTAGATGCAATGGTTTTCTGTATTGGGACCATGATTTATGTCCTAACTTGTTCACTGGTCCTCATATGGAAGGTACTTTTCCTTGTTGATGTCTCAAGAAGGGCAGAAATACAAGAACACACACACACACACACACACACACACACACACACACACACACACACACACACACACACACACACACACACACACACACACACACACACACACACGCACACGCACGATGTAATGAGGAAATACAATTTTAGTAATTAACAATTCTGATGGGTTTTTTTGCTTCCCATTTCTGTGTTAAAGAAAGGTCAATAATTATTTGACAAAGCCAACTGCTGTCGACGAGATAAGCATAATGAGTCTTGAGTTGGAGCTCAATTGGAAGCAGAAATTTGGACTAAAAGGCCACTAGAGGGCGGCAAAGCCATTTGTTTTTAACACCCAGCAGTTTCAATGAATTTGATGTATGGAATGAACTTTATAGCATAACAAATAAGAGAGCAGGGGTGTCCAAACTGCAGCCTGGCCAGCAAAAAAAAAACACTTGTCTGAGTTCTGTTGCAGTTTGTCAGGTGAAAATAAAATAGTGCATATATTATAATGCACAGAGATATTGATTGATTGATTGATTGATTGATTGGTTGAAACTTTTATTAGTAGATTGCACAGTACAGTAGATATTCCGTACAATTGACCACTAAATGGTAACACCCGAATACGTTTTTCAACTTGTTAATCAATTCATGGTAGATAGTCCGTTATTCGAGCACACAGGTTGTAGAGCAGGCGTGTCAAACTCATTTTTAGCTCAGGGGCCGCATGTGCACACGCCAGACTATTACAATCTTGGCATTAAAACTGAAAAAAAATAAAGACAACTTCAGATAGTTTTCTTTGTCTTACTTTGGCCAAAAATAGAACAAACACATTCTGAAAAGATTACAATAAAAATATAGAAAAAAATACCGGCAGCGGTAAAGTTTAGATCCACGAAGGAAAGAAGTAAGTGAATGAATGTTTATAACTGAATACATTTACGTATGCATAAAAATGGGGTTTCTTTCGTATTATTTTTTTTTATGAATTACCGTATTTTCCGCACTATAAGCCGCCCCGGGTTATTAGCCGCACCTTCAATGAATGGCATATTTCAAAACTTTGTCCACCTATAAGCTGCCCCGGACTATAAGCCGCGCCTACGCTGCGCTAAAGGGAATGTCAAAAAAACAGTCAGATAGGTCAGTCAAACTTTAATAATATATTAAAAACCAGCGTTCTAACAACTCTGTTCACTCCCAAAATGTACGCAAATGTGCAATCACAAACATAGTAAAATTCTAAATAGTGCAGAGCAATAGCAACATAATGTTGCTCGAACGTTAATGTCACAACACACAAAATAAACATAGCGCTCACTTTCTGAAGTTATTCTTCATTCGTAAATCCTTCGTCTTCGGTGTCCGAAGTGAAAAGTTGGGCAAATGTGAGATCCAAAATGGCCGGTTCCGTCTCGTCGAAGTCATCGGAGTCAGTGTCACTGTTATCCAGCAGTTCTGTGAATCCTGCCTTCCGGAAAGCTCGGACCACAGTTGTGACCGAAATATCTGCCCAGGCATTTACGATCCACTGGCAGATGTTGGCGTCGTCTGGCGCTGTCTCCCTGTCTTAGTGAAGGTGTGTTCGCCTTCTGTCATCCATTGTTCCCACGCAGTTAGCAGTCTAGCTTCGAATGCCCTGTTGACACCAATATCTAGCGGCTGGAGGTCTTTTGTCAATCCACCCGGAATGACGGCGAGTATTGAATTAAGCGCGTAAGCGTGTCTCTTAATGTGATGTTATGAGCTAGCAAATATAACAACTACACTACCCAGCATGCAACGATAGTTACGAGCATGCGCGGTAGCCCTGAGAAGCGTTGTTGTATGCTGGGAGTTAGAATGTGGTTATGAGCACGCTGTGAGTAAACGTTGAGAACTCAGTTAACACGCCTCGTCTGCATTATTTATAATTAGACGGACAACACACTTAATAGGAGCCATTTTGGGGTCTTTACATAAACACACAAATGGAAATGAAACGTCACATATCCCAGCATGCACCGCGCGCTTCTTCTTCTTCCGGGGGCGGGTGGTTGCTTACAGTACAAGAAGAAGCGCTTCCTGTTCTATGGGGGCGGGTGCTTACCTTGGCGGTTGCTTGCGTAGAAGAAGAAGCGCTTCCTGCTCTACCGGGAAAAAAGATGGCGGCTGTTTACCGAAGTTGCGAGAACGAAACTTTATGAAAATGAATCTTAATATTTATCCATATATAAAGTGCACCGGGTTAAAAGCCGCACTGTCAGCTTTTGAGTAAATTTGTGGTTTTTAGGTGCGGCTAATGGTGCGGAAAATACGGTAAGTAACGTTTACCATTAAATCGCAAAAAGCCTGACCAGGGCTCAGAAAATCTGCAGAGACTCCTCCCACCCCACACCAAGGACTGTTTTCACTGCTGGACTCTAGAAAGAGGTTCCGCAGCCTCCGTAGCAGAACCTCCAGGTTCTGTAACAGCTTCTTCCCCTCAGGCCATAAGACTCTTGAACGCATCATAATAATCCCCTCAATTCCCCCCCCCCAAAAACGGATTAACTCGCCGGAATATAAAGACAATATAACATGGGACGGCGTGGCGCAGTGGGAGAATGGCCGTGCGCGACCCGAGGGTCCCTGGTTCAATCCCCACCTAGTACCAACCTCGTCATGTCCGTTGTGTCCTGAGCAAGACACTTCACCCTTGCTCCTGATGGGTGCTGGTTAGCGCCTTGCATGGCAGCTCCCTCCATCAGTGTGTGAATGTGTGTGTGAATGGGTAAATGTGGAAGTAGTGTCAAAGCGCTTTGAGTACCTTGAAGGTAGAAAAGCGCTATACAAGTACAACCCATTTATCATTTATCATTATACATCCATAAACGTGGATGCATATGCAAAAGTGCAATATATTTATCTGTACAGTAATCTATTTATTTATATCTGCACCTTATCGCTCTTTTATCCTGCACTTCTGTAGATTACACTAACTGAGTATTCCTCTTCACCTCCCCCGAATAAAAACATCTTAAAATGCTAATTTGCCCTCCAGTGACGTCGTTTCCCTGACAAAACACATATTTCACAGAAGCCATGAGCCACCGCTTCTGTTTGTGCAATGTCCAGCTGACTGCTCTCCATGCCTCATCATGTGGCAGATTGGTTCAAAAACAACATTTCCGTGTTTCACTCCCCCCTGATTACGCCTCACCGCTCTCTTTTTTTTCTCAATGTTTTGATTATTTTGGCACATAACAAGCACTGTTATAGCAAAGGTCCTGGCACCACAACCTAATCAGAATGACTGTCGGTTGTGTGAAGTGTGTTTTTTTTTTGCGACGGAGCTGAGATGACAAACACGGCAGATCAGGAGAGGATGTGTTAGTCTGTCAAGCGTTTAACCGTGTGGTGAGACGGTGTCTATCCGGACGTGCACACTACACACCTTTGACACCGTCATTAAGAATTGGTTCATCTCCACTTGATGCATGCAGCAGCCTTCCACTCTGCATGAATGAATTAGGATGAGTACTACCGTATTTTCCGCACTATAAGGCGCACCGGATTATTAGCCGCACCTTCAATGAATTACATATTTCATAACTTTGTCCACCAATAAGCCGCCCCGGATTATAAGCCGCGCCTACGCTGCGCTAAAGGGAATGTCAAAAAAACAGTCAGATAGTTCAGTCAAACTTTAATAATATATTGAAAACCAGCGTTCTAACAACTCTGTCCCAAAATGTACGCAAATGTGCAATCACAAACATAGTAAAATTCAAAATGGTGTAGAGCAATAGCAACATAATGTTGCTCGAACGTTAATGTCACAACACACAAAATAAACATAGCGCTCACCTTCTGAAGTTATTCTTCATTCGTAAATCCTTCGAATTCTTCGTCTTCGGTGTCCGAATTGAAAAGTTGCGCAAGCGTGGTATCCAAAATGGCCGGTTCCGTCTCGTCGAAGTCATCGGAGTCAGTGTCGCTGTTGTTCTGTGAATCCTGCCTTCCGGAAAGCTCGGACCACAGTTGTGACCGAAATATCTGCCCAGGCATTTACGATCCACTGGCAAATGTTGGCGTATGTCGTCCGGCGCTGTCTGCCCGTCTTAGTGAAGGTGTGTTCGCCTTCGGAGCTGTGTGAAAAAAGCCACCCGGCCTCTTCGCGTAAACTTCCCTTAACCACTCGCTCATCTTTTCTTCATCCATCCATCCCTTCGAGTTAGCTTTTATGATGACGCCGGCTGGAAAGGTCTCTTTTGGCAAGGTCTTCCTTTTGAATATCACCCTGGGTGGAAGTTAGCATGGCAAGCTAGAACCACAGTGAAGGATGACTTCTCATTCCCTGTGGTGCGAATATTCACCGTACGTGCTCCCGTTCCACAGTGCGGTTCACAGGAATATCAGTTGCTGTGAAATACGGTAGTAATCCGTGTGCGGATGGAGAGATTGCGTCTTTTTATGAACCGGATCCTTGTCGCTTAGTAGGAGCCATTTTGTGGTCTTTACAGATGTAAACAGGAAATGAAACGTACGGTGATATCCGCGCGTTTTTTCTTCTTCTTCCGGGGGCGGGTGGTTGCTTACAGTAGAAGAAGAAGCGCTTCCTGTTCTATGGGGGCGGGTGCTTTCCTTGGCGGTTGCTTGCGTAGAAGAAGAAGCGCTTCCTGTTCTACCGGGAAAAAAGATGGCGGCTGTTTACCGAAGTTGCGAGATCGAAACTTTATGAAAATGAATCGTAATAAAGCGCACCGGGTTATAAGGCGCACTGTCAGCTTTTGAGACAATGTGTGGTTTTTAGGTGCACCTTATAGTGCGGAAAATACGGTACACAACCTGCTTCCTAACCCTCTAGAGCAGGGGTCGGCAACCCGCGGCTCTGGAGCCGCATGCGGCTCTTTAGCGACGCCCTAGTGGCTCTCTGGAGCTTTTTCAAAAATGTATGAAAAATGGAAAAAGATGAGGGGAAAAAAAAAAAAATTTTTTGTTTTATTATGGTTTCTGTAGGAGGACAAACATGACACAAACCTCCCTAATTGTTATAAAGCACACTGTTTATATAAAACATGCTTCAGTGACTCAAGTATTTGGCGAGCGCCGTTTTGTCCTACTAATTTTGGCGGTCCTTGAACTCACCGTACCGTATTTTCCGCACTATAAGCCGCCCCGGGTTATTAGCCGCACCTTCAATGAATGGCATATTTCAAAACTTTGTCCACCTATAAGCCGCCCCGGACTATAAGCCGCGCCTACGCTGCGCTAAAGGGAATGTCAAAAAAACAGTCAGATAGGTCAGTCAAACTTTAATAATATATTAAAAACCAGCGTTCTAACAACTCTGTCCCAAAATGTACGCAAATGTGCAATCACAAACATAGTAAAATTCAAAATAGTGCAGAGCAATAGCAACATACCGTATTTTCCGCACTATAAGGCGCACCGGATTATTAGCCGCACCTTCAATGAATGGCATATTTCAAAACTTTGTCCACCTATAAGCCGCCCTGGACTATAAGCCGCGCCTACGCTGCGCTAAAGGGAATGTCAAAAAAACAGTCAGATAGGTCAGTCAAACTTTAATAATATATTAAAAACCAGCGTTCTAACAACTCTGTTCACTCCCAAAATGTACGCAAATGTGCAATCACAAACATAGTAAAATTCAAAATAGTGCAGAGCAATAGCAACATAATGTTGCTCGAACGTTAATGTCACAACACACAAAATAAACATAGCGCTCACTTTCTGAAGTTATTCTTCATTCGTAAATCCTTCGTCTTCGGTGTCCGAAGTGAAAAGTTGGGCAAATTTACGATCCACTGGCAGATGTTGGCGTCGTCTGGCGCTGCCTCCTCGTCTTAGTGAAGGTGTGTTCGCCTTCTGTCATCCATTGTTCCCACGCAGTTAGCAGTCTAGCTTCGAATGCCCTGTTGACACCAATATCTAGCGGCTGGAGGTCTTTTGTCAATCCACCCGGAATGACGGCGAGTATTGAATTAAGCGCGTAAGCGTGTCTCTCAATGTGATGTTATGAGCTAGCAAATATAACAACTACACTACCCAGCATGCAACGATAGTTACGAGCATGCGCGGTAGCCCTGAGAAGCGTTGTTGTATGCTGGGAGTTAGAATGTGGTTATGAGCACGCTGTGAGTAAACGTTGAGAACTCAGTTAACACGCCTCGTCTGCATTATTTATAATTAGACAGACAACACACTTAATAGGAGCCATTTTGGGGTCTTTACATAAACACACAAATGGAAATGAAACGTCACATATCCCAGCATGCACCGCGCGCTTCTTCGTCATCCACTGTTCCCACGCAGTTAGCAGTCTAGCTTCGAATGCCCTGTTGACACCAATATCTAGCGGCTGGAGGTCTTTTGTCAATCCACCCGGAATGACGGCGAGTATTGAATTAAGCGCGTAAGCGTGTCTCTTAATGTGCTGTTATGAGCTAGCAAATATAACAACTACACCACCCAGCATGCAACGATAGTTACGAGCATGCGCGGTAGCCCTGAGAAGCGTTGTTGTATGCTGGGAGTTAGAATGTGGTTATGAGCACGCTGTGAGTAAACGTTGAGAACTCAGTTAACACGCCTCGTCTGCATTATTTATAATTAGACAGACAACACACTTAATAGGAGCCATTTTGGGGTCTTTACATAAACACACAAATGGAAATGAAACGTCACATATCCCAGCATGCACCGCGCGCTTCTTCTACGGGGAAAAAAGATGGCGGCTGTTTACCGTAGTTGCGAGACCTAAACTTTATGAAAATGAATCTTAATATTTATCCATATATAAAGCGCACCGGGTTATAAGGCGCACTGTCAGCTTTTGAGAAAATTTGTGGTTTTTAGGTGCGCCTTATAGTGCGGAAAATACGGTAATGTTGCTCGAACGTTAATGTCACAACACACAAAATAAACATAGCGCTCACTTTCTGAAGTTATTCTTCATTCGTAAATCCTTCGAATTCTTTGTCTTCGGTGTCCGAATTGAAAAGTGTGTGTATAAGGTAAGACATATTATCTGGCACTTTGTTTCGCAATATTATGCAAACACAACTTTTCTTACCTTCTGGTACCTGCTGATCTGTATTTGGGATCTCTATAAATCCTGAAAAATTGTGCGAGTCCGCCTTTGTAGTCCGTGACGACACCGTAGTCTATAAGCGTCTTTTCATGAACCGGAAACACCAAGAAGCACCACCTTTAAAATCATCCAGGTGAAGTTCGCTTGCTAGCGTTGTTGCCTTCATTCGAATAGTGATGGTGCTGACACTTCTGCTTGCTGCTCTCTGCTCAACAACCCACTGTTCGAGTTTGTCCTCCAACAGTTGCCATCTTGCTTTGTTCCCTCGGAAACTCTGTTTTGTCTTCTTTACCTGGCGCAGGTCATCTTCTTGCTTCCTCCACCTACGCACCATTGATTCATTTATTTTATATCCTCTTGCTGCTGCTCTATTTCCGTGTTCTTCGGCATGACTTATTGCCTTAAGTTTAAATTCTGCGTTATACGCGTGTCGCTTAGTAGGAGCCATTTTGTGGTCTGGTCTTTACAGATGTAAACACACAAAGGAAATGAAACGAAAATCCGCGCGCTTCTTCTTCTTCCGGGGGCGGGTGGTTGCTTACAGTAGAAGAAGAAGCGCTTCCTGTTCTATGGGGGCGGGTGCTTACCTTAGCGGTTGCTTGCGTAGAAGAAGAAGCGCTTCCTGTTCTACGGGGAAAAAAGATGGCGGCTGTTTACCGAAGTTGCGAGACCTAAACTTTATGAAAATGAATCTTAATATTTATCCATATATAAAGCGCACCGGATTAAAAGCCGCACTGTCAGCTTTTGAGTAAATTTGTGGTTTTTAGGTGTGGCTAATGGTGCGGAAAATACGGTAGTTTGTTTACATGTATAACTTTCTCCGACTTTCTAGGAACGTGTTTTATGCCACTTCTTTTTCTGTCTCATTTTGTCCACCAAACTTTTAACGTTGTGCATGAATGCACAAAGGTGAGTTTTGTTGATGTTAATGACTTGTGTGGAGTGCTAATCAGACATATTTGGTCACTGCAAGACTGCAAGCTAATCGATGCTAACATGCTATTTAGGCTAGCTATATGCATATCAGAGGTGGGACCAAGTCATTGTTTTGCAAGTCACAAGTAAGTCTCAAGTCTTTGCCCTCAAGTCCGAGTCAAGTCCCGAGTCAAGACAGGCAAGCCCCGAGTCAAGTCCAAAGTCAAGACTGGAAAGTCTCAAGTCAAGTCCTAAGTCCTGCATTTTGAGTTTCGAGTCCTTTCAAGTCCTTTTAACCACAGACTAATATATTAACACAGATTGTGTATGCTTTTCAAACGCTGTATTTATTTATTAAAACAAGTGCATTTTAAATTGCAGGAAAGAAAATTGTGCTGACATTGCACTTTATAATAGCACTATTAACCAGTCATTTTAAACATTAACTCATTCCTTTACAGAACAAACACATTGAAAAATAAAGTGCAAATGTACTTATTTGTACAAAAGTGTTAACATTGAAAAAACATGACATATACGTGAACATAACAAAAAAGTTGTACTTTTTATATGTCAGGGCCCTATGCTGCATTGCATTTGCAAAAGACCAAATTAGCCAAGAGTCTGTCAGTCATTTGTGCACGATGGGGGCGTAGTATGATGCCACCATGGCTGAAAACTCGCTCCACTGGAGCACTGGAGGCAGGCACTGCCAAGACTCTCATGGCCACTCGGAACAGTGAAGGAAGAGTCTTCATGTTCAATGCCCAGAACAAAAGGGGGGGAGAGTTGTTTTGGGTTGGTGTACTACTTGTAAGTTTATCTTGTGTTTTTTATGTTGATTTAATTAAAAAAAGAAAAAAAAAGAAAAAAATTCTTGTGCGGCCCGTTACCAATCGATCCACGGACCAGTACCGGGCCGCGGCCCGGTGGTTGGGGACCACTGAGGTAAACAACCAACAGTATGTCAGAAAGCTAGCTAAAACGGTACACATATTCATAATATAGTATACATTTGAACTGACCTTTATTTGACTATTTTTGTCTTTTTTTAGGTGGCTAAAATACGCGGTGCTGCTGACCGCCGTCTAACGTTATGTGTGATATATTGACTAACGTAATCCTGCTTAAAAAAAATCACTGAACAAAAAGTATGAATAAGGTAGTGAACTGCAACAGATTCCCGTGTTTGCAATAACGTTATAACGTTAGCAGTGAGTTTACAGCCTCACTGATTTAACTACACAGTAAATAAAAGTCACGTTACTTAGCCAATAAACGTTATCTTACATTCAAAACTTACCGTTCTTTGTGCAACTTCAAATGCCGGACGAAGTTGGAAGTTGTTTCCTCTCCATCAGTAATTTTCGAACCGCATGTGTTGCATACTGCAAACCGTTTTGTGTTGACCACCTCGTAATTTTTATACCCAAACAAAATTATTTTAGGTATCATTTTTTGTTCACTGGCGTGTGGTTTGGACATGTCTTCTTCGTTGGTTGTCCTGCAATTTGATTGGATGAATGCTGTGTGATGAAAACAAAGTAGATCTAATTTGATTGGCTGTTGTACTGAGAGCACACCAGCTGACACACGCAACGCTGATAGACAAGTACACAATGAAAAATACGGAGCGCTCCCGAATAACTTTTTCATCTTTGGGTTTTGGGGAAAGTAGCAAGTCATGTCAAGTCATGTCAATTCAAAAGGCTCAAGTCCAAGTGAAGTCACAAGTCATTGATGTTAAAGTCTAAGTCGAGTTGCAAGTCTTTTTACATTTTGTCAAGTCGAGTCTAAAGTCATCAAATTCATGACTCGAGTCTGACTCGAGTCCAAGTCATGTGACTCGAGTCCACACCTCTGATGCATATTGCATCATTATGCCTAGTTTGTAGCTATATTTGAGGTCATTTAGTTTCCTTTAAGTCATCTCAATTCAATGTATATCTCATGACACACTATCTGTATGTAATATGGCTTTTAATTTGTTGCGGCTCCAGACAGATTTGTTTTTGTATTTTTGGTCCAATATGGCTCTTTCAACATTTTGGGTTGCCGACCCCTTCTCTAGACAAATGCTACAATATGAATGAGCTCCTGTTTGCGGTTTGATCGCAACCTTCTGGAAGCGGCCGACTAAACACATGTTATTACATCCCGTAAGCAGCGACAACAACAACAAAATCTGTCACTTTGACATTACTGCTGCTCAGCACCGCCTGTAGATTTCCCAAATGGCCTCCTATTGGCGTCGATCATGCTTTTCCCCTCCGATGCATCATGTCGGGAGTGCGGCCGAGCGTTCTGCGGTGTCAGCAAACACCCTGCAGTTGTTATATACCGTATTTTCCGCACTATAAGGCGCACCGGATTATTAGCCGCACCTTCTATGAATTACATATTTCATAATTTTGTCCACCAATAAGCCGCCCCGGACTATAAGCCGCGCCTACGCTGCGCTAAAGGGAATGTCAAAAAAACAGTCAGATAGGTCAGTCAAACTTTAATAATATATTAAAAACCAGCGTTCTAACAACTCTGTTCACTCCCAAAATGTACGCAAATGTGCAATCACAAACATAGTAAAATTCAAAATAGTGCAGCGCAATAGCAACATAATGTTGCTCGAACGTTAATGTCACAACACACAAAATAAACATAGCGCTTACTTTCTGAAGTTATTCTTCATTCGTAAATCCTTCGTCTTCGGTGTCCGAAGTGAAAAGTTGGGCAAATTTACGATCCACTGGCAGATGTTGGCGTCGTCTGGCGCTGCCTACTCGTCTTAGTGAAGGTGTGTTCGCCTTCTGTCTTCCATTGTTCCCACGCAGTTAGCAGTCTAGCTTCGAATGCCCTGTTGACACCAATATCTAGCGGCTGGAGGTCTTTTGTCAATCCACCCGGAATGACGGCGAGTATTGAATTACCCGGTAAGCGTGTCAGCGTGTCTCTCAATGTGCTGTTATGAGCTAGCAAATATAACAACTACACTACCCAGCATGCAACGATAGTTACGAGCATGCGCGGTAGCCCTGAGAAGTTCCCACGCAGTTAGCAGTCTAGCTTCGAATGCCCTGTTGACACCAATATCTAGCGGCTGGAGGTCTTTTGTCAATCCACCCGGAATGACGGCGAGTATTGAATTAAGCGTGTCAGCGTGTCTCTCAATGTGCTGTTATGAGCTAGCAAATATAACAACTACACTACCCAGCATGCAACGATAGTTACAAGCATGCGCGGTAGCCCTGAGAAGTTCCCACGCAGTTAGCAGTCTAGCTTCGAATGCCCTGTTGACACCAATATCTAGCGGCTGGAGGTCTTTTGTCAATCCACCCGGAATGACGGCGAGTATTGAATTAAGCGCGTCTCTCAATGTGCTGTTATGAGCTAGCAAATATAACAACTACACTACCCAGCATGCAACGATAGTTACGAGCATGCGCAGTAGCCCTGAGAAGCGATGTTGTATGCTGGGAGTTCGAATGTGGTTATGAGCACGCTGTGAGAAAACGTTGAGAACTCAGTTAACACGCCTCGTCTGCATTATTTATAATTAGACAGACAACACACTTAATAGGAGCCATTTGGGGTCTTTACATAAACACACAAATGGAAATGAAACGTCACATATCCCAGCATGCACCGCGCGCTTCTTCTACGGGGAAAAAAGATGGCGGCTGTTTACCGTAGTTGCGAGACCTAAACTTTATGAAAATGAATCGTAATAAAGCGCACCGGGTTATAAGGCGCACTGTTAGCTTTTGAGAAAATTTGTGGTTTTTAGGTGCGCCTTATAGTGCGGAAAATACGGTAGTGGCGGTTGGGTAAACGGTTTGTGTGTTTGAAGACGGATGCGGCATAACGGCTTCAACGGCGGAGAAAGAAAAGATCAGTGACCGGGAGCAGGCGAGCGTCCCGACCACTAATCAGAGGCAGGTGACAAAAATCAGCACCCATGGAAAGAAAGAAAAACAAGGGTGCTGAAACAGAACTAATCACCAACTAAGGAAATATCTAACCAAAACATGACCCGGGCAACGGATCATGACAAAAAAACAATGTGAAAAATAGTGATTTTAATGGAGATTGGATGATTTCTTTGGCCATATCCCCCAGCCCTAAAGAATGTGATAATAAGCTTGGTGCAGTGGTTATTAACCTTGTTGGAGGTACCAAACCCCACCAGTTTCATTTGCGCATTCACCGAACCCTTCTTTAGTGAAAAATAAAATGTTGGGTTTTTTTTTTTAATTCAAGACAAAGTTTTATGTTTTTGGTAACACTTTAGTATGGGGAACATATTCTAAGTAACAAAGACTTAATTTAGAGTTTTTTGGACACTAGAGGAACATATTCTAAGTAACAAAGACTTAATTTAGAGTTATTTGGTTAGGGTTAGGGTTCGAGGGTTAGGGCCAGGGTTATAATAAGGCCATGCCGAATAAGGCATTAATAAGTACTTAATAATGACTAGTTAAGAGCCAATATGTTACGAATGTGCATGTTAATAAGCAACTAATTAATGGTGAATATGTTCCCCATACTAAAGTGTTACCATGTTTTTTTACTGGTGCACAAAATGAACCGTGCATGAACATCACCTTGTTCAAACAACAAAACCAACACAGTGCATAAACTCACAACAAATTACACACCTGCAAATCAGTCTGACTTCTGCTCTTGCCGTATTCGTAATACGCCGATAGGGAGAAGTTATTATTTGCAAGATGAGTTGGGTGTGTTTTGACCTCCGCCGAACCCCTGAGCCCGACTCACCGATCCCCTAGGGTTCGATTGAACCCAGGTTAAGAACCACTGGCTAGGTGTAATCACAAATAAGGAAGCAACACCACACTAACGTTTGTAACGCAACAATATTACCTCCTAAAATACCCTCAAAGTCCAGTGTCCGGTGATCCAGTCCCAGGGACCCCATTAAGTCATAAAAATGGGGTCCCGCAGTAAAGTTTTGGGGTGCCACTTTTTTGTAAACGTTTTGAAAACAAATGATAAATGTATGCATTATCCTGTTGTATTTCACATTCTGTATTGTGTTTTGGAAAAAGGTTGTCATAAACGTTATTTAATTCATAAAAAAAATAATACAAAATACTTTTTTTTTTTAATGAATATGTAAATGTATTCAGTTATAAACATTCATTAACTTTCTTCTTTCCTTCTTGGCTCTAAACTTTACCGCTGCCAGTAGTTTTTTCTATATTTTCATTTAATAAGCTGTAGGTGTATTTATTATGTATATTTATATTAATGAATATGTATATTTATGTTTATTATGTATAAAAGTGTAAAAAGTGTTTTGCTTTGGTCATGAAATGATGATAATGGTGTGCCAGGGCATACATGCATCTGACAAATGTTATTGATTATTCTCACCAGTATGTAGATCAGGGGTCCCCAAACTACGCGGTCCGGATCCGGCCCCCTAGCATCCAAAATACGGCCCACAGGAAGTCCCAAGTAAAACATTTATTTTTTATTTTTTATTTTTTATTTTTTTTAAATCTTTCAGCGGCTTAAGCGATTCAACAGATTACGCATGTATTGAAACGGATGGTTGTAGTGTGGAGGCAGGTAGCGAAAACGAAATTGAAGAAGAAACTGAAGCTATTGAGCCATATCGGTTTGAACCGTATGCAAGCGAAACCGACGAAAACGACACGACAGCCAGCGACACGGGAGAAAGCGAGGACGAATTCGGCGATCGCCTTCTAACCAACGATTGGTATGTGTTTGTTTGGCATTAAAGGAAACTAACAACTATGAACTAGGTTTACAGCATATGAAATCAGAGGTGGGTAGTAACGCGCTACATTTACTCCGTTACATCTACTTGAGTAACTTTTGGGATAAATTGTACTTCTAAGAGTAGTTTTAATGCAACTTACTTTTACTTTTACTTGAGTATATTTATAGAGAAGAAACGCTACTTTTACTCCGCTACTTTTATCTACATTCAGCTCGCTACTCGCTACTAATTTTTATCGATCTGTTAATGTACGCTTTGTTTGTTTTGGTCTGTCAGACAGACCTTCAAAGTGCCTGCCTTACTGGTGACGTTTCACTCCGTTCCACCAATAAAATGCAGTCACTAGTGACGTTTGACTCCGTTCCACCAATCAGATGCAGTCACTGGTGACGTTGGACCAATCAAACAGAGCCAGGTGGTCACATGACCTGACTTAAACAAGTTGAAAAACTTATTGGGGTGTTACCATTTAGTGGTCAATTGTACGGAATATGTACTGTACTGTGCAATCTACTAATACAAGTTTCAATCAATCAATCAAAAGTGTGAAGGAAAAAAGACACTTTTTTTATTTCAAACGTACATCCCGTCACAAGCCTAAAGACTGACTGCACAGTTCCTGTCTTCACAATAAAAGTGCCGCTCCATCGCGCCTGCGCTTTCAAAATAAGAGTCTCCGAAAGCCAGCGCAAACAAGCTAGCAAGCTACGGAATTTGCCGCCAATGTATTTCTTGTAAAGTGTGTGAAAACGAATATGGAAGCTGGACAAATAAGATACCAAAAACCAACCACTTTCATGTGGTATTAGACAGAAAGGAGCAACTTTTTTTCTCCTGCATTTGAAAACGTGGACGTTAAGCACTGCTTATCTTTTAACCTGCTCATTGTACAGCACTTTGGCTACCCCTGTGGTAAATTTTAAATGTGCTCTATAAATAAAGTTGATTTGATTTGATTTGATTACAATCAATGCAAGTCATCAGAATCAGGTAATACACCAACTTATATTCTTGTCAACATGAAAGAAAGGAATCTATATGTGTTAAACATGCATGTATATTCATTAAAACACCTTTAACATGTAAACAAAAATGGCAAAATAAATAAATATAAATGATATACTGTATATATCAATGTATGTGTATATATGTATATATATATATATATATGATATGTGTGTGTATGTTACTCATCAGTTACTCAGTACTTGAGTAGTTTTTTCACAACATACTTTTTACTTTTACTCAAGTAAATATTTGGGTGACTACTCATTACTTTTACTTGAGTAATACATCTCTAAAGTAACAGTACTTTTACTTGAGTACAATTTCTGGCTACTCTACCCACCTCTGTATGAAATACATTTGGCAACAACATGCACTTTGAGAGTGCAGACAGCCCAGTTTTCATCAATTAATATATTCTGTAGACATACCCTCATCCGCTCTCTTTTCCTGAAAGCTGATCTGTCCAGTCCAGTTGGAAATGCATCTGCTTTGAGTGTCGCAGGATATCCACACATTCTTGCCATCTCTGTCGTAGCATAGCTTCCGTCGGTAAAGTGTGCGGAACAAACGTCCAATTTCTTGCCACTTTTGCATCTTTGGGCCACTGGTGCAACTTGAATTCGTCCCTTTTCGTGTTGTTACACCCTCCGACAACACACCGACGAGGCATGATGTCTCCAAGGTACGGAAAACAGTCGAAAAAACGGAAAATAACAAAGCTGATTTGACTCGGTGTTTGTAATGTGTTTGAGAAAATGGCGGATTGCTTCCCGATGTGACGTCACAACGCTCCGAGAGCGAATAATAGAAAGGCGTTTAATTCGCCAAAATTCACCCATTTAGAGTTCGGAAATCGGTTAAAAAAATATATGGTCTTTTTTCTGCAACATCAAGGTTGACGCTTACATAGGTCTGGTGATAATGTTCCCCTTTAAGAATGGCGGTATGTGGGGTGAGTGACGTGTGTAAGTGAGTGGGCAAGTTAGAAGAGGGAGCGCTAGCATGTTCAGGAGTGTTAATAGCATGGTGGATGTCCGCTTGGCTTTGTGGAAAACATAAATAAAGAGTTGTAACAAATCGACGGCCTCGTCATTCCGACCAAAGAGCGGAATTGTAGGGACCCAAATTTGGAGGATGTTTCTTGGTGCCTGGTGAGGCTGGATCTTTGAAAATCAGTGCGTAAAGGTTTTCTTTTTCTTAGCCCGTTTACATGGCGTGCAAAACATCTTTCCATCTTCATAAGTGAGCCATTTGCTGAAAAGTGGCTCCTGAAGCCACTTTTCATTGAAGCTTCGCTTCTTGGGTTTATTGCTCGCCATGACCAAAACAATAACACGCGGCGGTCCTAATACCTTTTTTTTGTGTAAAAGTAGACAGTTTTATGTCGTCCACAGCTCCTTTACCACATGGGGTCCCCCAGGGCTCAATCCTTGCCCCAATTTTATTTGCGCTTTACCTTCTCCCCCTTGGTTCTATTTTTAGGAAGTACAGTATTGCATTTCATTTTTATGCCGATGATTGCCAGATTTATTTTCCCATGGCACAAAATAACACGGTTCAACGTCTTATTGACTGCCTGCACGACATCAAAGTCTGGCTTTCAGCTAACTTCCTGAGCCTAAATGAAGATAAAACAGAAGTTATGTTGTTCGGTCCAAGTCGCTCTCCCTCCCCCAACGTTGACCTCGGCACTCTGACCCCGTATCTCAGCGACTCTGTCACAAACCTGGGGGTAAAGTTTGACTCAGATTTTAAATTCGAAAAACAAATCAGCAGCGTCGTTCAAAAAAGCTTTTATCAATTACGCCAAATAGCGAAAGTGAAACCGCTTCTATCAAGACATGATCTTGAGAAATTAATCCACGCTTTTATCTCGACTCGTCTTGATTACTGTAATGCCCTGTATGTTGGCATTAGCCAGGCCTCCCTCGCCCGCCTGCAGCTCGTGCAGAACTCTGCTGCTCGTCTGCTAACACAGACCCGCAGACGTGAGCACATCACCCCTATTTTAGCGTCCCTTCACTGGCTCCCTGTGCGTTACCGAATACATTTTAAACTCCTTTTATTTGTTTTTAAATGTCTAAACAACCTCGCGCCAACCTATCTCTCCGACCTCCTTCAGCCTTACTGCCCCACCCGATCCTTAAGATCAGCCGATCAGCTGCTGTTGACGGTCCCTGACACAAGGCTGAAGCTTAGAGGTGACAGAGCTTTCGCCGTTGCTGCTCCCAAGCTCTGGAACGACCTACCCCTGAGTGTTAGACAAGCCTCCTCTCTTCCTGTTTTTAAATCTCTCTTAAAAACATACTTTTATTCCATGGCTTTTAACACTGAGTGATATCCATCCTGCAATGGCGCCCCATAATACACCTGCTGTGATCCTGTTTTTATGTTTTTATGTTTTTATTAATTCTATTTTAATTATTTATTTTTTATCGTGTTCTGTTTGTGTTGTGTTGTTTGCTCGGTACTCGTTTTATCTTTTAACCTGCTCATTGTACAGCACTTTGGCTACCCCTGTGGTAAATTTTAAATGTGCTCTATAAATAAAGTTGATTTGATTTGATTTGATTAATACCGGAAATGCAGTATTTGTGATCGATAAAACTTTCAGAGAATCAAAATTTAAGAAATTGTACCGGAAAGTGCATTACTTTGAAGTCGACCAATAATTAATAATTAATAATTTGACACGGAAAATATATTAAAAAAAAAAAACACCGGTGGAAAACGTTAATCGGTAAAAAAAATCATAAATAAAATCCGCGTCCGGGGATGCACGGACTTACGGAATTTCGCGTCCTTTCTGATTTCAATGCGTAAAAAGACAAAAAAAAGTGCGTTGACGCCAACACTGATTATAATATTCATTCATTTATTTTAGTCATAGTTACAAATGTTGTTAAACAAATTAATGTCCGGCCTGAGATCGGTAGGTCGTGAGTTCAAACCCCGGCCGAGTCATACCAAAGATTATAAAAATGGGACCCATTACCTCCCTGCTTGGCACTCACCATCAAGGGTTGGAATTGGGGGTCAAATCACCAAAATGACTCCGAGCGCGGCCACCGCTGCTGCTCACTGCTCCCCTCACCTTTCAGGGGGTGAACACGGGGATGGGTCAAATGCAGAGGTTAATTTCACCACACCTAGTGTGTGTGTGACTATCGTTGGCACTTTAACTTGAACTCATTTGGAACTTCAAATTGATCTTTTCATTGTATAAAATGTTGGTGTTGTTTACTTGAGTCATATTGCAGTCTACATGTATCTCTTATGTTTGACTGCCATCTACTGGTCACACTTATCATGACACCATGCACCATTTAAAATTGCTTTGAGGCTTTTAGGTCGGTAAGCAAAACCAGAAATATTCCGTACATCAGGCGCGCCGGGTTAAAAGGCACACTGTCAAGTTTTGAGGGGGAAACATTTTTTTTTAAGTGTGCCTTATCAAATAGTCCGGAAAATACGGTACTTAAATGCGAGTAAGTACATAATAGATTTTATTTGTAAAAAGTGCTTTACATTGAGTGAACAACCTCAAAGTACTACAGTGTATTAAAAAAATAAAAAAATAAAAAGATAATAAAAATAAAAACTAGAACAGCCAAATAGCTAGAACTAGTATGCATATATCTAAAAGAAGGCTTTTTTTTTTTTTTTTTAAAAGAAGGGTTTTTAAGCCTTAAGGCATCCACAGTCTGTGGTGCCCTCAGGGGGTCAGGGAGAGCGTTCCACAGACTGGGAGCGGCGGAGCAGAAAGCCTGGTCTCCCGATAGTACACTATACTAACATGTCCAGATTAAGGCTGAAACGACGCGTCGACGTAGTCGACGTCATCGGTTACGTAAATACGTCGACGTCATTTTTGTGCGTCGGCGCGTCGCATATTTACGTCACACCACTGTCATGGCGGAGCGCAGAGCAAACGATGCGAGCGAGGGGAAAAAACACGCCAAAAGTCGTCAAAAGTGTGGGAGTATTTTAATAAACGGCCTAATAATGTTGTTTTATGCACACTGTGTCGAGCGGAAATGGCGTATCACAGCAGCACAACGGCTATGAACGAGCATCTAAAAAGAAAACATCCGACAGCGTTCTTCCCATCACCATCAACGAGTCAATCATCCGCGTGAGTATACGTTGTCATCATTACAAAAAAAACAAGAAAAGAACCAGCCTCACCCCAGAGCATGTAGACATGCTAACCTTTCTTCATTACAACTGTTAGTCACTCACTGGAATGAGTAGAATTGGTTATAGTGTACTGTGTTGGACTGGATGTTTATTTTGCACATTTTAAAAGCAATACTTAATGTTTACAGTGCTCCAGAATATTTAGATTGGCACAAATGTTTACAGTGTTACAGAATGTTTTGCCATGTTTTCAATGTTGACTGAGTGGCCATACTTTTTTTTTTTTGGAAATAAAAGCCATGCCTTTTGAAAAAACTGGCCTAAATTTATTTTTTTCATCTTAATTTTTAATAAAAAAAAATAATCTATAGATTAATCGAAAAAATAATCTATAGATTAATCGAAAAAATAATCTATAGATTAATCGAAAAAATAATCTATAGATTAATCGATAGAAAAATAATCGTTAGCTGCAGCCCTAGTCCAGATGCATATGTTGTAAAATCAAGGAGTGCAATATGAGACTGATATTAATCATTATTATGAGGTACAGCAAGAGGGGCGAATAAAGGCACTGTAGGAGAAAGAAAGACAAAATATAGCCACGATGACGCGACCACTCATCCTCTGAGCCACTGCAACGATTGATAACTGTTCCCTTTTTTTGCCTCTCATCCGCAGTCGGCTCTAAAATGGTTTTAGGCCGATGAATTAATCATTCACCGCGACAATTCCAGAGCTATTTTCGCCCGGTATGAAAACAAGTGCACTTTGGCATTACTCACAGCATAAGGGTAGCATAAGACTCGGCTTGACTAGGGCGTGACGTAAAATAAAGTTCATTTTGATTAGTCGTTCACTCATCAACTCTGTAGGCACGGACACTTCACATAATGGAGGATTTGGATGAATACAACATGTGTGGGTGTGAAGTGCCACAAACAATCAAATGCTTGTTTACGTCGTGCTGCATTTGATCAAATATTAAGTGTTCTGTGTGCATGTAGAACACGGTGACGTCAACGATGTTTAGGTGACAGTAAATAACTACCGGTTTATTCGCAGTGCAACAATACAACTGCACAAACGGTATAATAAATCCTAGCAATCAGTCTCCAGACAGTACTGAGCCAAGAGCAGGAAAAAAAAAGTCAGTTCCTTCTGTAATTATTGCGCCGGCGTGAATCAGCCCTCCCCGACTGACTGGAAGTCCTCAGACAGGACCGTTGACGATACGAGACGCACTCACGGAATGTTTTTCACGTTCACTAATGTGAACCCTATCATGCTGGAGCTCTGACAGAATGCTTGATAGCCTCTTGGAGTACTAAATGGCTTCTATGCACACACACATAATACATAAAGACGCACTCACTATATATGAGTCATCAGAAAAGAGAGTCCAAGCGTCATCAGCTTATTCTACTGCTCTTCAGGTTACCAACAAGTTCTGTTCTTACAACTGTGGTATGAACTGAGTTTTAGTGTAAATTGGAGCTCATACCTACCGTATTTTCCGAGCTTTAAGCCGCTACTTTTTTTTCCCAACGCTTTACACTCTGCAGCTTATAAAACGGTGCGGCTGGTATACGGATTTTTCTTCGCGAACGG
Organism: Nerophis lumbriciformis; assembly: GCF_033978685.3. Classification (NCBI taxonomy): domain Eukaryota; kingdom Metazoa; phylum Chordata; class Actinopteri; order Syngnathiformes; family Syngnathidae; genus Nerophis; species Nerophis lumbriciformis. The sequence goes on along the minus strand of NC_084558.2, from coordinate 110,250 downwards.
CCGTAATGTTTTGTATTCAATAAATCGTTTTCACATTACACCGATAAAGAGACTTAACAAGTGTGTTATTGTTCTGCAAAAATGTAAGGCTGAAACGACGCGTCGACATAGTCGACGTCATCGATTACATAAATACGTCAACGCTGTTTTTGTGCGTCGACGCGTCGCATACCGTATTTCCTTGAATAGCCGCCGAGGCGCTAATTAATTTAAAATTTCTTCTCACTCCTGCGCTTACCAAAAGCACGCGGGATAGGCAAGCATGCGCTAATTATTTTAAAACCTTTTCTCACTCCGGCGCTTACCAAAAGGCGTGGGGTAAATTTAGGCCTGCGTTTATACATTTGAGTGATGTAAGGATACCATCATGAAAAGCACATTTAATAAAAAAAATGTTATTATGGTCTTACCTTTACTTATAAATGAAGTCCATGCGCAGCTGCTACTGATCAAAAGCATCGATAACTTGTTTATAGAAGTCTTCCTTATCTTTCTTCAGTTTTATAAGTCTCTCTGTCTCGATGGAGATATTCCTTTAACTATTACCTCCTGCTTCGATTGAAAGTCCAGTTTAGAAAACTGTTTTATTTTAGATATGTAATCCTCCATGTTAAAAGTGCAAGCAAACGATCGCTGTTCACTCTTGTTGCTTGTTGTCTTCTTCTGCAGTACCGGTAGTCGCAAGAAAGATCACTAGCGCCCTCTACCACCAGGAGGCGGGAGTCATTTATGACTCATATTTGACACACGCAGCTACGATATATTAATAAAACATACCGTAGCTGCTTACTGTTCTTTTTAGCATATTCAATAGCTTGGACCTAAATCCTACTGAATAGCTCTTAATCTTCTTCCCTTTATGCGATTTTTAATCTAAATTCTAGACATATGCTAATTATTTTGCGAAACGAGTTTGACCCGGCGAAAATTCCAGACATGCGCTAATAAAATTAATATTTTGCGAAACGAGTTTGATCCGGCGTTAATCCTGAGCCGGCGGTAAGGCCAAGCATGCGCTTATTATTTTGCGAAACGAGTTTGACCCGGCAGTAATTTGAGGCATGCGAATACTATATACCCGGCGCCAATTCAAGGAAATACGGTATTTACGTCACACTACCGTCATGGCGGAGCGCAAAGCAGACGATGCGAGCGAGTGGAAAAAAGCACGCCAAAAGTCGTCAAAAGTGTGGGAGTATTTCAATAAACGGCCTAATAATGTTGTTGTTACAGAATATTTTGTCATGTTGTTGTCAATGTTGACTGAGTGGCCATACTTTTTTTTTTTTTGTAAATAAAAGCCATGCCTTTTGAAAAAACTGGCCTACATTTATTTTTTCATCTTCGTTTTAAATAAAAAAATAATCGGTAAAAGGAAAAATAATCTTTAGATTAATTTAAAAAATAATCTATAGATTAACCGATTAATCGAAAAAAATAATCTATAGATTAATCGATAGAAAAATAATCGTTAGCTGCAGCCTTACAAAAATGTACCGTACTATAAGTCGCAGTTTTTTTCATAGTTTGGCCGGGCTCCAGTGCGATTTATATGTTTTTTTCCTTCTTTATTATGCATTTTCGGCAGGTGCGACTTATACTCCGGTGCGACTTATACTCCGAAAAATACGGTACTTCCTTTTTCATGACTTGAACCGGAAGCAGGCCTGTAAGCTTAGCTTTTTTCACTAGGAGCAGTGGGGCTATTAAATGAAAAAAAATAGTAGCACAGAAAAAATTGTAGTAGCACAGGAAAAAATTAGAAGCAATATGAAGTGTTCTTAATAACGCAATTGTATTATTAACACTGAAACAACGTACACGGTAATACACATGTGCACTCATAAATATATACAGTCCTGGTCAAAAGTTTACATACACTTGTAAAGAACATAATGCCATGGCTGTCTTGAGTTTCCAATAATTTCTATAACTATTAATTTTTTGTTTGTGCCAAAAAACATTCATGAAGTTTGGTTCTTTTATGAATTTATCACGGGTCTATATAACAGTGTTTTTAAATAGCGCTGCGAGTCGTTAAAAAAATAGATGCAGGCTGCAAATGGCCCTCGGGCCGCACTTTGGACACGAGTGATCAAAATATAATAAACTTGAAACTTGAAAAAATAAATAAATAAATAAAACTTGTGCAAGACGATGTGGGGAAGTAATAATGAAAATGTTACCAGAGGGGGTTGTTCGTGCGTGATGGATGAATTGTCCAAAAGTCCAGTGGAGCAAGGCAAGAAGGAAGTCCGTGGGCAAGCGAAAGGTCGGGGGCCGGAGAGATGCGTCGAGGTCCGTGTCCAAGCGAGGTTCGAGGATCGAGGGAAGCAGTCCAAAATCCGAAGGGAAGTCCAATGAAGCGAGGTGCACAGCTCAGATGGAGGGAATACTGCGGGTAACACAGAGGACATATAAGACACAGGCAGAGGGAAAACACAGAGAGCAGGTATGAGGAGGGAAGAGTGAACCACGTTCTGGCACTGGATCTTCGGGTCAGCTAGTCTGTACGGCGTCAGCCCTCATCAGATCCAGGTGCACTGATTACGGATTGCCCGCAGCCGTGCAGGCGGGAAGAGCGAGCAGGGGCAGATGGAATGAGGGATTGTGCATGCGCCGTGACACTAGGGCTGGGCGATATATCGAATAAACTCGATATATCGTGGGTTTGTCTCTGTGCGATGTAGAAAATTACTATATCGTGATATTCGAGTATAGGTTCTCACACAGTTGCTTTTAGCTGCGGGCATTACACTACAGGCTTTTCTCACTTGATATTAATAAAAGGCCATATCGCCCAGCCCTACGTGACACTCTATCCATAATGCGCCCCATGGGAGCAGACAAATTGATATTGATCACTTGCACAGTGTTGCTGTGACAGTTTGACCCCCCCACTGTCACCGTTTGCCCCTAAACTTCCTCTCAAACCGTGCACATTTGTTAGGAAGCTCAACATGGACAAACTACAAACATTTAATCTTGTTGTTGTTCACCTCATGACACTTTGGGTTGTAAATAAGTGTTTGTAAACTGTTACCAACTGCGTGCCTTGCCATCCTTGGTTTGAAAGTCTGGTTTGCAAAGGTTACATTACCTTCACCCAGGCGGGGTGTGACATGATGGCAGTGGTGGGATGGCAAGCCGCAGAGTTTACAACAAACCTGGGAAAGGGCGGGCCAAAACTGGTTTGAGATACCAAGTGTTTGAGGTGGCAATGACAGAGGAGACTGATGAGACGGCTGGTCGAGGGGCCATGGCGATGAGGCTGGACCGGGCGACTATGGCTGAGGAGCGTGAAGTTGGGTGGAAGAAGACGTCAAAGGTTTTGAGAACTCTGGGGCTAGGCGTACGCAGCATAGGAAGGGGTCTGGGAAGGCTAGGTGGTCGGCTGAGCCACCAAGGACTGAAAGAGTGCCAGGTGAACCTACCCTGGTTAACATGTTCCAAGACATTTTGATTGGACAGCAACGTAGGGAAGCTGTCCTGGTCCGTGAACTCCAGGAGTTTAAAAACTGTCTGTACAAGGCCTAGCCTAAATCACTCACTCACTAACCAAAATGCTAACCGTACTCCTGATGATAGTCCCAGAACTCGCCCACATCCAACTCCTAGTCCTCAAGCGTCGCCGTCCAGAGATTCCTTGCCACCTGACCATCATCTCCGACAAGGCCCAACGATACTCCCTTTCCAGCAGAGTGAGGACATTGAAAACGTTTTTGTCCGCTTTGAGCGCATCACTCCCACCTGGGGCTGTCCTCAGTCTGACTGGGCCTGCAAACTTGTTCCACTTTTGACCGGCAAAGCCCTGGATGCCTATTCTACGATGGAGGAAGATGCTTCCAACGTCTACGCTGACCTTAAAGGGGAACATTATCACCAGACTTATGTAAGCGTCAATATATACCTTGATGTTGCAGAAAAAATACCTTTTTTTTTTTTTCAATCAATCAATCAATCAATCTTTATTTATATAGCCCTAAATCACAAGTGTCTCAAAGGGCTGCACAAGCCACAACGACATCCTCGGTACAAAGCCCACATACGGGCAAGGAAAAACTCACCCCAGTGGGACGTCGATGTGAATGACTATGAGAAACCTTGGAGAGGACCGCATATGTGGGTAACCCCCCCCCTCTAGGGGAGACCGAAAGCAATGGATGTCGAGTGGGTCCGACATAATATTGTGAGAGTCCAGTCCATAGTGGATCCAACATAATAGTAAGAGTCCAGTCCATAGTGGGGCCAGCAGGACACCATCCCGAGCGGAGACGGGTCAGCAGCGTAGAGATGTTCCCAGCCGATGCACAGGCGAGCGGTCCACCCCGGGTCCCGACTCTGGACAGCCAGCACTTCATCCATGGCCACCGGACCTGTGCCCCCCCCCCCTCAAGGAAAAGGGGAGCAGAGGAGAAAAGAAAAGAAACGGCAGATCAACTGGTCTAACAGGGGGGCTATTTAAAGGCTAGAGTATACAAATGAGTTTTAAGATGGGACTTAAATGCTTCTACTGAGGTAGCATCTCTAATTGTTACCGGGAGGGCATTCCATAGTACTGGAGCCCGAATAGAAAACGCTCTATAGCCCGCAGACTTTTTTTGGGCTCTGGGAATCACTAATAAGCCGGAGTTCTTTGAACGCAGATTTCTTGCCGGGACATATGGTACAATGCAATCGACAAGATAGGACGGAGCTAGACCGTGCAGTATTTTATACGTAAGTAGTAAAACCTTAAAGTCACTTCTTAAGTGCACAGGAAGCCAGTGCAGGTGAGCCAGTATAGGCGTAATATGATCAAACTTTCTTCAAATTTTAACCGATTTCCGAACTATTAATGGGTGAATTTTGGCGAATTAAACGCCTTTCTAATATTCGCTCTCGGAGCGATGAAGTCACAACGTGGCGTCACATCGGGAAGCAATCCGCCATTTTCTCAAACACCGAGTCAAATCAGCTGTTATTTTCCGTTTTTTCAACTGTTTTCCGTACCTTGGAGACATCATGCCTCGTCGGTGTGTTGTCGGAGGGTGTAACAACACGAACAGGGACGGATTCAAGTTGCACCAGTGGCCCAAAGATGCGAAAGTGGCAAGAAATTGGACGTTTGTTCCGCACACTTTACCGACGAAAGCTATGCTACGACAGAGATGGCAAGAATGTGTGGATATCCTGCGACACTCAAAGCAGATGCATTTCCAACCATAAAGTCAAAGAAATCTGCCGCCAGACCCCCATTGAATCTGCCGCAGTGTGTGAGCAATTCAGGGACAAAGGACCTCGGTAGCATGGCAAGCAATGGCGGCAGTTTGTTCCCGCAGACGAGCGAGCTAAACCCCCTATCGACCCTAGCTTCCCTGGCCTGCTGACATCAACTCCAAAACTGGACAGATCAGCTTTCAGGAAAAGAGCACGGATGAGGGTATGTCTACAGAATATATTAATTGATGAAAATTGGGCTGTCTGCACTCTCAAAGTGCATGTTGTTGCCAAATGTATTTCATATGCTGTAAACCTAGTTAAATAAATGGGTTATACTTGTATAGCGCTTTTCTACCTTCAAGGTACTCAAAGCGCTTTGACACTATTTCCACATTCATCCATTCACACACACATTCACACACTGATGGCGGGAGCTGCCATGCAAGGCGCTAACCAGCAGCCATCAGGAGCAAGGGGTGAAGTGTCTTGCCCAAGGACACAACGGACGTGACTAGGATGGTAGAAGGTGGGGATTGAACCCCAGTAACCAGCAACCCTCCGATTGCTGGCACGGCCACTCTACCAACTTCGCCATAGTTGTTAGTTTCCTTTAATGCCAAACAAACACATACCAATCGTTGGTTAAAAGGCGATTGCCGAATTCGTCCTCGCTTTCTCCCGTGTCGCTGGCTGTCGTGTCGTTTTCGTCGGTTTCGCTTGCATACGGTTCAAACCGATATGGCTCAATAGCTTCAGTTTCTTCTTCAATTTCGTTTTCGCTACCTGCCTCCACACTACAACCATCCGTTTCAATACATGCGTAATCTGTTGAATCGCTTAAGCCGCTGAAATCCGAGTCTGAATCCGAGCTAATGTCGCTATAGCTTGCTGTTCTTTCCGCCATGTTTGTTTGTGTTGGCATCACTATGTGACGTCACAGGAAAATGGACGGGTGTATATAACGATGGTTAAAATCAGGCACTTTGAAGCTTTTTTTAGGGATATTGTGTGATGGGTAAAATTTTGAAAAAAACTTCGAAAAATATAATAAGCCACTGGGAACTGATTTTTAATGGTTTTAACAATTCTGAAATTGTGATAATGTCCCCCTTTTTAAAGAAGCCCTCCTTGCTAAGTTTGATATCTCTCCTGAGACTTATAGGCTCAACCTACATTCCTATTGGTGAATTTCCCAAGGAGACTTACAACAGACTCAAAGGTCTCTACAGAAAATGGATCAAGCCAGAGCAGCGTTCCACAGACGACATCGCAGAGCTTTTCATTCTGGAGGAAATTCTTCGCATGCTGCCCAACGAGATGAGGACTTGGGTCAAAGAACACGAGCCAAATCCTGTAGCAACTTAAACTAATGAACGCCTCTTATTTGAATAACATAGCGACTTCTCCTGCAATAGGCATTTCCTTCAAATACCGTATTTTCCGCACTATAAGGCGCACCGGATTATTAGCCGCACCTTCAATGAATGGCATATTTCATAACTTTGTCCACCAATAAGCCGCCCCGGACTATAAGCCGCGCCTACGCTGCGCTAAAGGGAATGTCAAAAAAACAGTCAGATAGGTCAGTCAAACTTTAATAATATATTAAAAACCAGCGTTCTAACAACTCTGTTCACTCCCAAAATGTACGCAAATGTGCAATCACAAACATAGTAAAATTCAAAATAGTGCAGAGCAATAGCAACATAATGTTGCTCGAACGTTAATGTCACAACACACAAAATAAACATAGCGCTCACTTTCTGAAGTTATTCTTCATTCGTAAATCCTTCGTCTTCGGTGTCCGAAGTGAAAAGTTGGGCAAATTTACGATTCACTGGCAGATGTTGGCGTCGTCTGGCGCTGCCTCCTCGTCTTAGTGAAGGTGTGTTCGCCTTCTGTCATCCATTGTTCCCACGCAGTTAGCAGTCTAGCTTCGAATGCCCTGTTGACACCAATATCTAGCGGCTGGAGGTCTTTTGTCAATCCACCCGGAATGACGGCGAGTATTGAATTAAGCGCGTAAGCGTGTCTCTCAATGTGCTGTTATGAGCTAGCAAATATAACAACTACACTACCCAGCATGCAACGATAGTTACGAGCATGCGCGGTAGCCCTGAGAAGCGTTGTATGCTGGCAGTTAGAATGTGGTTATGAGCACGCTGTGAGTAAACGTTGAGAACTCAGTTAACACGCCTCGTCTGCATTATTTATAATTAGACAGACAACACACTTAATAGGAGCCATTTTGGGGTCTTTACATAAACACACAAATGGAAATGAAACGTCACATATCCCAGCATGCACCGCGCGCTTCTTCTACGGGGAAAAAAGATGGCGGCTGTTTACCGTAGTTGCGAGACCTAAACTTTATGAAAATGAATCTTAATATTTATCCATATATAAAGCGCACCGGGTTATAAGCGCACTGTCAGCTTTTGAGAAAATTTGTGGTTTTTAGGTGCGCCTTATAGTGCGGAAAATACGGTAAATGCCTGGTGCTCTCTGCGGTTGAGTGAATACGCGCCATCTGCTGCTTTTTTACGCGCAACGGTGCAATGTTTCACTGTATTTGCGTTATTAGATTTAGCGCTTTTTGCAGACGTAATCACGTGCTTCTAGTAAACACGTCGCAGTGACACGATGTCAGTCCCTTCATAAGGACGACATCATTCGGCGAAGCGTCTCCTAAATGAGTTCCCTTGCGATAGAGCACAGCAATTTGGCACACTTCTCGTCCTTATCTGCGTTTATTTGCCCCCACCTCCCTCCCTTCCTCCAAAATATGGCTATGCTGCGCACACTCTATAATCAGGCTGCGTTACCTCGGAGATCGATGGCTATCCGGGGGAAGAGGTGGAACAAATCATGACGGAGAGGAAGATCGATAAGATGAACTCTTTAGCCTGGGGACCTGCAAAGGGCACGCCGAAGTATCGCATGCAGACATGGTTAGGAGACGAAGTGGACGAAGGAGGAAGGAAAGGGAAGGAAAACTATCAGATTTATTGGTGTGTCTGGTGGTGACGCACGCACACTAATGAGCTCTTTGTTAAAAATCTCTCTTCCTCAAACCTCGTGACCCCGTTGCGCTTTTTCTCTTTCATTTTAAATCAATCAATCAATCAATCAATCTTTATTTATATAGCCCTAAATCACAAGTGTCTCAAAGGGCTGCACAAGCCACAACGACATCCTCGGTACAAAGCCCACATACGGGCAAGGAAAAACTCACCCCAGTGGGACGTCGATGTGAATGACTATGAGAAACCTTGGAGAGGACCGCATATGTGGGTAACCCCCCCCCTCTAGGGGAGACCGAAAGCAATGGATGTCGAGTGGGTCTGACATAATATTGTGAGAGTCCAGTCCATAGTGGATCCAACATAATAGTAAGAGTCCAGTCCATAGTGGATCTAACATAATAGTAAGAGTCCAGTCCATAGTGGGGCCAGCAGGACACCATCCCGAGCGGAGACGGGTCAGCAGCGCAGAGATGTTCCCTGCCGATGCACAGGCGAGCGGTCCACCCCGGGTCCCGACTCTGGACAGCCAGCACTTCATCCATGGCCACCGGACCTGTGCCCCCCCCCCTCAAGGAAAAGGGGAGCAGAGGAGAAAAGAAAAGAAACGGCAGATCAACTGGTCTAACAGGGGGGCTATTTAAAGGCTAGAGTATACAAATGAGTTTTAAGATGGGACTTAAATGCTTCTACTGAGGTAGCATCTCTAATTGTTACCGGGAGGGCATTCCATAGTACTGGAGCCCGAATAGAAAACGCTCTATAGCCCGCAGACTTTTTTTGGGCTCTGGGAATCACTAATAAGCCGGAGTCACTAATGAGACGTCCATCAAATCTCCCGGCGTCTTATAATTGTGTAATTATTGGACTTACTGTCGTTTTTTCCCCACCTCATTTAGTTTGTTTACTCAAGTGTTAAAGAGGCCCCGGGGCCAATTAGTCAATAAATCAATGAAATGAATGAAAATGAACTCGAAAACCTGCCGAGGTCGATACATTGCCGTGTCGGCGAGTGTGTTTCTTTTCTTCGTCTCTCGCTTTCAAACGGAGTGCAAGAGGGTTCACTCTGTGCATCGCGTTTGCACGTTTATCTAATTGCAGACTTTAGTGAACAGAGTGAACCCTCTTGTCGGTCAGCCACAATCTTAGGAGGTCTTTTTCTACCGAAAGTTCAGGGACTTTAGGTTCCTGGAACCTCTAGTTCTTGGATCGAAAGCAGGGGTGTCAAACTCGTTTTCATTTAGGGCCACGTTACAGTTTTGGCTGCCCTCAGAGGGCGCTTGTAGCATCAATAAAGGAATCATACATGTATAAGGATTAGCCGCATGATATTGTCACACGATTACCTGTGCATTTGATTAGTAAATGTATACAGGTAAAAGCCAGTAAATTTGAATATTTTGAAAAACTTGATTTATTTCAGTAATTGCATTCAAAAGGTGTAACTTGTACATTATATTTATTCATTGCACACAGACTGATGCATTCAAATGTTTATTTCATTTAATTTTGATGATTTGAAGTGGCAACAAGTGAAAATCCAAAATTCCGTGTGTCACAAAATTAGAATATTACTTAAGGCTAATACAAAAAAGGGATTTTTAGAAATGTTGGCCAACTGAAAAGTATGAAAATGAAAAATATGAGCATGTACAATACTCAATACTTGGTTGGAGCTCTTTTTGCCTCAATTACTGCGTTAATGCGGCGTGGCATGGAGTCGATGAGTTTCTGGCACTGCTCAGGTGTTATGAGAGCCCAGGTTGCTCTGATAGTGGCCTTCTACTCTTCTGCGTTTTTGGGTCTGGCATTCTGCATCTTCCTTTTCACAATACCCCACAGATTTTCTATGGGGCTAAGGTCAGGGGAGTTGGCGGGCCAATTTAGAACAGAAATACCATGGTCCGTAAACCAGGCACGGGTAGATTTTGCGCTGTGTGCAGGCGCCAAGTCCTGTTGGAACTTGAAATCTCCATCTCCATAGAGCAGGTCAGCAGCAGGAAGCATGAAGTGCTCTAAAACTTG
>NC_084558.2:0-87500 GCF_033978685.3 Nerophis lumbriciformis | reverse complement strand
AGAATGACAAACACATTTCGGGAGAACATCCGCGCCGTAACACAACATAAACACAACAGAACAAATACCCAGAACCCCTTGCAGCACTAACTCTTCCGGGACGCTACAATATACAACCCCCGCTACCCCCTCCGCCCCCCCACCTCAACCTCCTCATGCTCTCTCAAGGAGAGCATTTGAAGCATGTTTAAAAAAAAAAGAAAAGCATTTTGTGACTTCAATAATAAATATGGCAGTGCCATGGTGGCATTTTTTTTACATAACTTGAGTTGATTTATTTTGGAAAACCTTGTTACATTGTTTAATGCATCCAGCGGGGCATCACAACAAAATTAGGCATAATAATGTGTTAATTCCACGACTGTATGTACCGGTATCGGTTGATATTGGAATCGGTAATTAAGAGTTGGACAATATCGGATATCGGCAAAAAAGCCATTATCGGACATCTCTAGTTCTAATGCAGGGGTTGGGAACATATGGCTCTCTTGATGACTGCATCTGGCTCTCAGATAAATCTTAACTGACATTGCTTAACGGGATAAGTAATGAATAATTCCGCTGGTAATGACAGTGTTAAAAATAACGCACAAAATATAAAACATTCTCATGCATTTCAATCCATCCATCCGTTTTCTACCGCACCTGTTCAAGAAGTCGCATTAATGGTAAAAAGTATTTTATTTATTATTGGTTAGCTTCAGAATAACAATGTTATTAAAAAGAATCAATCAATCAATCAATCAATCTTTATTTATATAGCCCTAAATCACAAGTGTCTCAAAGGGCTGCACAAGCCACAACGACATCCTCGGTACAAAGCCCACATACGGGCAAGGAAAAACTCACCCCAGTGGGACGTCGATGTGAATGACTATGAGAAACCTTGGAGAGGACCGCATATGTGGGTAACCCCCCCCCTCTAGGGGAGACCGAAAGCAATGGATGTCGAGTGGGTCTGACATAATATTGAGAGAGTCCAGTCCATAGTGGATCCAACATAATAGTAAGAGTCCAGTCCATAGTGGGGCCAGCAGGACACCATCCCGAGCGGGGACGGGTCAGCAGCGCAGAGATGTTCCCTGCCGATGCACAGGCGAGCGGTCCACCCCGGGTCCCGACTCTGGACAGCCAGCACTTCATCCATGGCCACCGGACCTGTGCCCCCCCCCCCCTCAAGGAAAAGGGGAGCAGAGGAGAAAAGAAAAGAAACGGCAGATCAACTGGTCTAACAGGGGGGCTATTTAAAGGCTAGAGTATACAAATGAGTTTTAAGATGGGACTTAAATGCTTCTACTGAGGTAGCATCTCTAATTGTTACCGGGAGGGCATTCCATAGTGCTGGAGCCCGAATAGAAAACGCTCTATAGCCCGCAGACTTTTTTTGGGCTCTGGGAATCACTAATAAGCCGGAGTTCTTTGAACGCAGATTTCTTGCCGGGACATATGGTACAATGCAATCGACAAGATAGGATGGAGCTACACCGTGTAGTATTTTATACGTAAGTAGTAAAACCTTAAAGTCACATCTTAAGTGCACAGGAAGCCAGTGCAGGTGAGCCAGTATAGGCGTAATATGATCAAACTTTCTTGTTCTTGTCAAAAGAATAGGAGACTTATTATACTCTAAACATGTTGGTCTTACTTAAAAATGCACGCATTTAGTTGTATTCAGTGTTAAAAAATATTATATGGCTCTCACGGAAATACATTTCAAAATATTTGGCTTTAATGGCTCGCTGTATCGATCCGTTGTGGTGAAGAAGGAGCTGAGCCGGAAGGCAAAGCTCTCGATTTACCGTTCGATCTACGTTCCCATCCTCACCTATGGTCATGAGCTTTGGGTTATGACCGAAAGGACAAGATCACGGGTACAAGCGGCCAAAATGAGTTTCCTTCGCCGGGTGGCGTGGCTCTCCCTTAGAGATAGGGTGAGAAGCTCTGTCATCCGGGGGGAGCTCAAAGTAAAGCTGCTGCTCCTCCACATCGAGAGGAGCCAGATGAGGTGGTTCGGGCATCTGGTCAGGATGCCACCCGAACGCCTCCCTAAGGAGGTGTTTAGGCCACGTCCAACCGGTAGGAGGCCACGGGGAAGACCCAGGACACGTTGGGAAGACTATGTCTCCCGGCTGGCCTGGGAACGCCTCGGGATCCCCCGGGAAGAGCTGGACGAAGTGGCTGGGGAGAGGAAAGTCTGGGCTTCCCTGCTTAGGCTGCTGCTCCCGCGACCCGACCTCGGATAAGCGGAAGAAGATGGATGGATGGATGGATGGTTCCCGGCCCCTGCTCTAATGTGTTGCACCTTGAGACAACAATATGTTGATTGACTGTCTAAAAGTAACATGTCATCTTTCACTTGGTTATTTTTTGCGGTTTTATTCATTTTCATGTATAAAATTGCCAATCAAATCGCAATGGCAATTTCGGAGAGCAAAATCGCAATTAGGTTTTTTCTCAAAATCGCGCAGCCCTCGTCTGCAGTGCTCCAAGTTCCTCTATACTACACCAGCACTCTAGTGTTTTAAAGAATTTGCTCCCAAGTTTTGAACTGAACTCAGAGGCCGGTTATTGAGTCATTCAATCATCAATCAATCAATCAATCAATCTTTATTTATATAGCCCTAAATCACAAGTGTCTCAAAGGGCTGCACAAGCCACAACGACATCCTCGGTACAAAGCCCACATACGGGCAAGGAAAAACTCACCCCAGTGGGACGTCGATGTGAATGACTATGAGAAACCTTGGAGAGGACCGCATATGTGGGTAACCCCCCCCCTCTAGGGGAGACCGAAAGCAATGGATGTCGAGTGGGTCTGACATAATATTGTGAGAGTCCAGTCCATAGTGGATCCAACATAATAGTAAGAGTCCAGTCCATAGTGGGGCCAGCAGGACACCATCCCGAGCGGAGACGGGTCAGCAGCGCAGAGATATTCCCAGCCGATGCACAGGCGAGCGGTCCACCCCGGGTCCCGACTCTGGACAGCCAGCACTTCATCCATGGCCACCGGACCTGTGCCCCCCCCCCCCCTCAAGGAAAAGGGGAGCAGAGGAGAAAAGAAAAGAAACGGCAGATCAACTGGTCTAACAGGGGGGCTATTTAAAGGCTAGAGTATACAAATGAGTTTTAAGATGGGACTTAAATGCTTCTACTGAGGTAGCATCTCTAATTGTTACCGGGAGGGCATTCCATAGTACTGGAGCCCGAATAGAAAACGCTCTATAGCCCGCAGACTTTTTTTGGGCTCTGGGAATCACTAATAAGCCGGAGTTCTTTGAACGCAGATTTCTTGCCGGGACATATGGTACAATGCAATCGACAAGATAGGACGGAGCTACACCGTGTAGTATTTTATACGTAAGTAGTAAAACCTTAAAGTCACATCTTAAGTGCACAGGAAGCCAGTGCAGGTGAGCCAGTATAGGCGTAATATGATCAAACTTTCTTGTTCTTGTCAAAAGAATAGGAGACTTATTATACTCTAAACATGTTGGTCTTACTTAAAAATGCACGCATTTAGTTGTATTCAGTGTTAAAAAGTATTATATGGCTCTCACGGAAATACATTTCAAAATATTTGGCTTTAATGGCTCGCTGTATCGATCCGTTGTGGTGAAGAAGGAGCTGAGCCGGAAGGCAAAGCTCTCGATTTACCGGTCGATCTACGTTCCCATCCTCACCTATGGTCATGAGCTTTGGGTTATGACCGAAAGGACAAGATCACGGGTACAAGCGGCCAAAATGAGTTTCCTCCGCCGGGTGGTGTGGCTCTCCCTTAGAGATAGGGTGAGAAGCTCTGTCATCCGGGGGGAGCTCAAAGTAAAGCTGCTGCTCCTCCACATCGAGAGGAGCCAGATGAGGTGGTTCGGGCATCTGGTCAGGATGCCACCCGAACGCCTCCCTAGGGAGGTGTTTAGGGCACGTCCAACCGTTAGGAGGCCACGGGGAAGACCCAGGACACGTTGGGAAGACTATGTCTCCCGGCTGGCCTGGGAACGTCTCGGGATCCCCCGGGAAGAGCTGGACGAAGTGGCTGGGGAGAGGAAAGTCTGGGCTTCCCTGCTTAGGCTGCTGCTCCCGCGACCCGACCTCGGATAAGCGGAAGAAGATGGATGGATGGATGGATGGTTCCCGGCCCCTGCTCTAATGTGTTGCACCTTGAGACAACAATATGTTGATTGACTGTCTAAAAGTAACATGTCATCTTTCACTTGGTTATTTTTTCCAGTTTTATTCATTTTCATGTATAAAATTGCCAATCAAATCGCAATCGCAATTTCGGAGAGCAAAATCGCAATTAGGTTTTTTCTCAAAATCGCGCAGCCCTCGTCTGCAGTGCTCCAAGTTCCTCTATACTACACCAGCACTCTAGTGTTTTAAAGAATTTGCTCCCAAGTTTTGAACTGAACTCAGAGGCCGGTTATTGAGTCATTCCTCAAGTCATTCCTCAAGATAAAACAGAAGTTATGTTGTTCGGTCCAAGTCGCTCTCCCTCCCCCAACGTTGACCTCGGCACTCTGACCCCGTATCTCAGCGACTCTGTCACAAACCTGGGGGTAAAGTTTGACTCAGATTTTAAATTCGAAAAACAAATCAGCAGCGTCGTTCAAAAAAGCTTTTATCAATTACGCCAAATAGCGAAAGTGAAACCGCTTCTATCAAGACATGATCTTGAGAAATTAATCCACGCTTTTATCTCGACTCGTCTTGATTATTGTAATGCCCTGTATGTTGGCATTAGCCAGGCCTCCCTCGCCCGCCTGCAGCTCGTGCAGAACTCTGCTGCTCGTCTGCTAACACAGACCCGCAGACGTGAGCACATCACCCCTATTTTAGCGTCCCTTCACTGGCTCCCTGTGCGTTACCGAATACATTTTAAACTCCTTTTATTTGTTTTTAAATGTCTAAACAACCTCGCGCCAACCTATCTCTCCGACCTCCTTCAGCCTTACTGCCCCACCCGATCCTTAAGATCAGCCGATCAGCTGCTGTTGACGGTCCCTGACACAAGGCTGAAGCTTAGAGGTGACAGAGCTTTCGCCGTTGCTGCTCCCAAGCTCTGGAACGACCTACCCCTGAGTGTTAGACAAGCCTCCTCTCTTCCTGTTTTTAAATCTCTCTTAAAAACATACTTTTATTCCATGGCTTTTAACACTGAGTGATATCCATCCTGCAATGGCGCCCCATAATACACCTGCTGTGATCCTGTTTTTATGTTTTTATGTTTTTATTAATTCTATTTTAATTATTTATTTTTTATCGTGTTCTGTTTGTGTTGTGTTGTGTTTGCTCGGTACTCGTTTTATCTTTTAACCTGCTCATTGTACAGCACTTTGGCTACCCCTGTGGTAAATTTTAAATGTGCTCTATAAATAAAGTTGATTTGATTTGATTTGATTTCCTGGTACGGATTTGGCCAGCGACGCCAGTTGAATAGCCCTGGTTTAGAATATTGAATGAAACAACTATTACAATTATGGGTGTGTCCATTATTCGTGGATTTTCACTATTTGCTGGGGGGGTCTTGGACCAGCAATGATTACATTTGCAAAAATAGGCAACATATCTTTCCAATATATCATCTAACGGACAACTACCGCATCATGATTTTGTCATTATTGGCACCAAATGTCTTCTCTCCAAAGGGAGTCAGAGCTATTTTTCTTGTCAGTGGAGAGATGCAGCCTGCGACACAAAGACCCACTGTGGAAAAAAATGTTGCGAGCAAGATGGCAAAGAACAGAGGAGTTATTGTGAGGCTAATTTTAAGATAATGGCGATCAGTGAACTTTTAAATATCATTTATCATTGCAATCCACCAACTGATTTTATCCTTGCATTTTCTTTAAAATTGGTCTTAAAACAGTGGGGTCGAGTCACAGTCCCCTAACTTATATTATGGAGAACCATATATGTTTGTCTTTTCTCAATATTTTGATTGCTGCACCATCACAGTGTCTTGAGTGGTATCCAAATGTTTGTGTACAACTAGCTGGCCAATTGTGTGGTTTTTTTTTTAGACATTTAGGCTTAGCTTTTTAAAATACAAATTGATGATTTGTTGAGGATAATAGAAGTTGAGTTGCTTCAGTTAAAAAAGTAGTTTGATATTAACAAGTTATCATTAAATGATACGATAACTAAATTTATAGTGTTTAGTAGTGCAAGGACAAATTGTGAAGCAAAATTAAATCAAGTGGAAATTGATAGAGTATATGAAACGAAATTCTTGGGAATAATAATTGATCATAAATTATGTTGGAAACTGCAGATTGAATAAATAAAGGGAAAATATCCAAATCCATTTCTATTCTTTATAAAGTAAGACACATGCTGAATAAGAAATGTCTGCGTATGTTATATTATTCTTTTATTTTTCCATATCTAACATATTGTGTTGACGTTTGGGGGAATGCATATAAAAAAAACATAGACCCAATAGTTAAAGGGGAACATTATCACAATTTCAGAAGGGTTAAAACCATTAAAAAATCAGTTCCCAGTGGGTTTTTTTATTTTTCGAAGTTTTTTTCAAAATTTTACCCATCACGCAATATCCCTAAAAAAAGCTTCAAAGTGCCTGATTTTAACCACCCGTCCATTTTCCTGTGACGTCACATAGTGAAGCCAACACAAACAAACATGGCGGAAAGAACAGCAAGGTATAGCGACATTAGCTCGGATTCAGACTCGGATTTCAGCGGCTTAAGCGATTCAACAGATTACGCATGTATTGAAACGGATGGTTGTAGTGTGGAGGCAGGTAGCGAAAACGAAATTGAAGAAGAAACTGAAGCTATTGAGCCATATCGGTTTGAACCGTATGCAAGCGAAATCGACGAAAACGACACGACAGCCAGCGACACGGGAGAAAGCGAGGACGAATTCGGCGATCGCCTTCTAACCGACGATTGGTATGTGTTTGTTTGGCATTAAAGGAAACTAACAACTATGAACTAGGTTTACAGCATATGAAATACATTTGGCAACAACATGCACTTTGAGAGTGCAGACAGCCCAATTTTCATCAATTAATATATTCTGTGGACATACCCTCATGTCAGCAGGCCAGGGAAGCTAGGGTCGATATTCTTCTCTTGATCATCTTCGGTGGCATAAGGGACGGTGTGAGCCAAGACATCCAGGGGGTTTAGCTCGCTCGTCTGCGGGAACAAACTGCCGCCATTGCTTGCCGTGCTACCGAGGCCCTTTGTCCCTGAATTGCTCACACACTCCGGCAGATTCAATGGGGGTCTGGCGGCAGATTTCTTTGACTTTATCGTTGGAAATGCATCTGCTTTGAGTGTCGCAGGATATCCACACATTCTTGCCATCTCTGTCGTAGCATAGCTTTCGTCGGTAAAGTGTGCGGAACAAACGTCCAATTTCTTGCCACTTTCGCATCTTTGGGCCACTGGTGCAACTTGAATCCGTCCCTGTTCGTGTTGTTACACCCTCCGACAACACACCGACGAAGCATGATGTCTCCAAGGTACGGAAAACAGTTGAAAAAACGGAAAATAACAGAGCTGATTTGACTCGGTGTTTGAGAAAATGGCGGATTGCTTCCCGATGTGACGTCACGTTGTGACATCATCGCTCCGAGAGCGAATAATAGAAAGGCGTTTAATTCGCCAAAATTCACCCATTTAGAAAATATATGGTCTTTTTTTCTGCAACATCAAGGTATATATTGACGCTTACATAGGTCTGGTGATAATGTTCCCCTTTAAACTTCAAAAAAGGGTCATTGGAATAATACACAAAGTGTGCTACTATGAACCTACCATCTTAATCCATTATTCATTAGTTCTAATGTGTTAAAACGTTCAGATATTGTGTTTTTTAAAAACAATGGAAATTTAGGGACGTCCGATAATGGCTTTTTGCCGATATTTGATATTCCGATATTGTCAACTGATATACAGGTAAAAGCCAGTAAATTAGAATATTTTGAAAAACTTGATTTATTTCAGTAATTGCATTCAAAAGGTGTAACTTGTACATTATATTTATTCATTGCACACAGACTGATGCATTCAAATGTTTATTTCATTTAATTTTGATGATTTGAAGTGGCAACAAATGAAAATCCAAAATTCCGTGTGTCACAAAATTAGAATATTACTTAAGGCTAATACAAAAAAGGGATTTTTAGAAATGTTGGCCAACTGAAAAGTATGAAAATGAAAAATATGAGCATGTACAATACTCAATACTTGGTTGGAGCTCCTTTTGCCTCAATTACTGCGTTAATGCGGCGTGGCATGGAGTCGATGAGTTTCTGCCACTGCTCAGGTGTTATGAGAGCCCAGGTTGCTCTGATAGTGGCCTTCAACTCTTCTGCGTTTTTGGGTCTGGCATTCTGCATCTTCCTTTTCACAATACCCCACAGATTTTCTATGGGGCTAAGGTCAGGGGAGTTGGCGGGCCAATTTAGAACAGAAATACCATGGTTCGTAAACCAGGCACGGGTAGATTTTGCGCTGTGTGCAGGCGCCAAGTCCTGTTGGAACTTGAAATCTCCATCTCCATAGAGCAGGTCAGCAGCAGGAAGCATGAAGTGCTCTAAAACTTGCTGGTAGACGGCTGCGTTGACCCTGGATCTCAGGAAACAGAGTGGACCGACACCAGCAGATGACATGGCACCCCAAACCATCACCCAACCATGCAAATTTTGCATTTCCTTTGGAAATCGAGGTCCCAGAGTCTGGAGGAAGACAGGAGAGGCACATGATCCACGTTGCCTGAAGTCTAGTGTAAAGTTTCCACCATCAGAGATGGTTTGGGGTGCCATGTCATCTGCTGGTGTCGGTCCACTCTGTTTCCTGAGATCCAGGGTCAACGCAGCCGTCTACCAGCAAGTTTTAGAGCACTTCATGCTTCCTGCTGCTGACCTGCTCTATGGAGATGGAGATTTCAAGTTCCAACAGGACTTGGCGCCTGCACACAGCGCAAAATCTACCCGTGCCTGGTTTACGGACCATGGTATTTCTGTTCTAAATTGGCCCGCCAACTCCCCTGACCTTAGCCCCATAGAAAATCTGTGGGGTATTGTGAAAAGGAAGATGCAGAATGCCAGACCCAAAAACGCAGAAGAGTTGAAGGCCACTATCAGAGCAACCTGGGCTCTCATAACACCTGAGCAGTGCCAGAAACTCATCGACTCCATGCCACGCCGCATTAACGCAGTAATTGAGGCAAAAGGAGCTCCAACCAAGTATTGAGTATTGTACATGCTCATATTTTTCATTTTCATACTTTTCAGTTGGCCAACATTTCTAAAAATCCCTTTTGTGTATTAGCCTTAAGTAATATTCTAATTTTGTGACACACGGAATTTTGGATTTTCATTTGTTGCCACTTCAAATCATCAAAATTAAATGAAATAAACATTTGAATGCATCAGTCTGTGTGCAATGAATAAATATAATGTACAAGTTACACCTTTTGAATGCAATTACTGAAATAAATCAAGTTTTTCAAAATATTCTAATTTACTGACTTTTACCTGTATACAGGCGTGGAATTAACACATTATTATGCCTAATTTGGACAACCAGGTATGGTGAAGATAAGGTCCTTTTTTAAAATATTAATAAAATAAAATAAGATAAATAAATTAAAAACATTTTCTTGAATAAAAAAGAAAGTAAAACAATATAAAAACAGTTACATAGAAACTAGTAATTAATGAAAATGAGTAAATTGAGGTTAGTACTATTAGTGGACCAGCAGCACGCACAATCATGTGTGCTTACGGACTGTATCCCTTGCAGACTGTATTGATATATATTGATATATAATGTAGGAACCACAATATTAATAACAGAAAGAAACAACCCTTTTGTATGAATGAGTGTAAATGGGGGAGGAAGGTTTTTTGGATTGGTGCACTAATTGTAAGTGTATCTTGTGTTTTTTATGTTGATTTAATAAAAAAAAACGACAAAAAAAACCAAAACGATACCGATAATTTCCGATATTACATTTTAAAGCATTCATCGGCCAGGCCGATATTATCGGACATCTCTATTTATTCTAAATCAAGAGGAGAAAACTATGATTTACGGGGGATATTGATTTTTGAAATATGTAAAGTAAGAACGAATATAAAATACAAATGTATTTCAGTTTTAGGAGTTAAATGGTGGAACGAGCTCAGTGATGAGTGGAAGACAGGTCGTTCTTTCTTAAGGTTTAAGAAAGTCTTGAAAGGTGAAATAATGGAAAATTATAAAATATATCAACGATTAATGTCATCCGATTGATTTTTTCAACGGAGCTGGCAGGGATGATACTTGTAAGAAACATACTTTATTTGTCGCCATGGAGGCGAGGATTAGGGATTTAGAAGTAGCTTAAACACTGCCGACTGCGAATGGACGTTATAGCCATGTCTTGAAGCACCTCTTCCTGAGGTCGTTTCAGTGTTATAACTTCACCTTTATCGTTAGTTTTTAAGCCAAATGCGTCCGTTCTCCCTTTTCTGTCTACACACCGTATCTGCTTGTAAGTACTCAGTGATTGTGCGCTGCCGAACATGCTCCTCTGCTCGCAAAACTAGCAGTGTCATGACGTGACGACGCGCCGTCATGCCCGGGAACCGGTACTTTTCAAACAGCGTATAGTTTTTGATTCATTAGTATCGCGATACTATACCAGTACCGGTATACCGTACAACCCTACTTTAAACACACTTGTGTTAACATCTGATGATGTAAACCCAAAACAGACAAGAATCAAATCAAATCAAATCAACTTTATTTATAGAGCACATTTAAAATTTACCACAGGGGTAGCCAAAGTGCTGTACAATGAGCAGGTTAAAAGATAAAACGAGTACCGAGCAAACACAACACAACACAAACAGAACACGATAAAAAATAAATAATTAAAATAGAATTAATAAAAACATAAAAACAGGATCACAGCAGGTGTATTATGGGGCGCCATTGCAGGATGGATATCACTCAGTGTTAAAAGCCATGGAATAAAAGTATGTTTCTAAGAGAGATTTAAAAACAGGAAGAGAGGAGGCTTGTCTAACACTCAGGGGTAGGTCGTTCCAGAGCTTGGGAGCAGCAACGGCGAAAGCTCTGTCACCTCTAAGCTTCAGAGAAGTACTATACAATACTATTCCTATAGCCACGTTGTGTGCATTTCTGTTAGAGAAACACTTAAATGAATCGATACAATTTACATATTTCTAAGGCATGTGTCTGTTCATGTGCAAAGGAGAGCATCGTGTTACATAAATGTGGAGGTGCGCCTCGTGCCACCAGCCTTGATTCTGGCTGAGGGCTACTATGGATTCCTTCCCACTGATGCTCAGTAGCCGAAAAAAAAAAGAGGAACTAAAAACATGTACACTTTGCTAAAAATAGAAGAGAGAGGAAGGAGAGCTTTTTCCAAGCGCATACTGTCACACAGGCACACGTCACGGTGTCCCACGCGCTGACACTTCCTGCTGCTCGCCGTTAAATTTAGCCTCGTAGTGACGGCCATGCCATCGCGACAGGTGAAATTCCAAACTTTAAAAACAGGAAAGTTGCTCGTTAGCCGGGACCAAAACTTACTCAAAATGCATCATGAGAAGCTGATATTGTCGCATTAAAATACATACACTATATTGCCAAAAGTATTTGGCCACCTGCCTTGACTCACATATGAACTTGAAGTGCCATCCCATTCCTAACCCATAATGTTAAAGTTAAAGTTAAAGTAGCAATGATTGTCACACACACACTAGGTGTGGTGAAATTATTCTCTGCATTTGACCCATCACCCTTGATCACCCCCTGGGAGGTGAGGGGGGCAGTGGGCAGCAGCGGTGGCCGCGCCTGGGAATCATTTTTCGTGATTTAACCCCCAATTCCAACCCTTGATGCTGAGTGACAAGCAGGGAGGTAATGGGTCCCATTTTTATAGTCTTTGGTATGACTCGGCCGGGGTTTGAACTCACAACCTACCGATCTCAGGGCGGACACTCTAACCACTAGGCCACTGAGTAGGTGGCCTAGGGTTTAATATGATGTCGGTACACCTTTTGCAGCTATTACAGCTTCAACTCTTCTGGGAAGGCTGTCCACAAGGTTGCGGAGTGTGTTTATAAGAATTTTCCACCATTCTTCCAAAAAGCGCATTGGTGAGGTTGGTCGAGAAGGCCTGGCTCTCAGTCCCCGTTCCAATTCATCCCAAAAGGTGTTCTATCGGGTTCAGGTCAGGACTCTGTGCAGGCCAGTCAAGTTCATCCACACCAGACTCTGTCATCCTTGTCTTTATGGAACTTGCTTTGTGCACTGGTGCACAGTCATGTTGGAAGAGGAAGGGGCCCACTCCCAAACTCTTCCCACAAGGTTGGGAGCATGGATTTGTCCAACATATTTTGTTATCCTGGAGCATTCAAAGTTCCTTTTACTTGAACTAAGGTTCCAAGCCCAACTCCTGAAAAACAACTCCACACCATACTTCCTCCTCCACCAAATTTCACACTCGGCACAATGCAGTTCAAAATGTACCATTCTCCTAGCAACCTCCAAACCCAGACTCGTCCATCAGATTGCCAGATGGAAAAGCGTGATATATGGCTTAGATGAAGCTGCTCGGCCATGGAAACCCATTCCATGAAGCTCTCTCCGTACTGTACGTGGGCTAATTGGAAGGTCACATGAAGTTTGGAGCTCTGTAGCAACTGACTGTGCAGAAAGTCTTTGCACTATGCGCGTCTGCATCCGCTGACCCCTCTCTGTCAGTTTACGTGGCCTACCACTTGGTGACGGAGTTGCTGTTGTTCCCAAACTCTTCCATTTTCTTATAATAAAGCCGACAGTTGACTTTGGAATATTTAGGAGCGAGGAAATTTCACGACTGGATTTGTTGCACAGGTGGCATGCTATCAATCAATCAATCAATCAATCTTTATTTATATAGCCCTAAATCACAAGTGTCTCAAAGGGCTGCACAAGCCACAACGACATCCTCGGCACAAAGCCCACACACGGGCAAGGAAAAACTCACCCCAGTGGGACGTCGATGTGAATGACTATGAGAAACCTTGGAGAGGACCGCATATGTGGGTAACCCCCCCCCCTCTAGGGGAGACCGAAAGCAATGGATGTCGAGTGGGTCTGACATAATATTGTGAGAGTCCAGTCCATAGTGGATCAAACATAATAGTAAGAGTCCAGTCCATAGTGGGGCCAGCAGGACACCATCCCGAGCGGAGATGGGTCAGCAGCGCAGAGATGTTCCCAGCCGATGCACAGGCGAGCGGTCCACCCCGGGTCCCGACTCTGGACAGCCAGCACTTCATCCATGGCCACCGGACCTGTGCCCCCCCCCCCCTCAAGGAAAAGGGGAGCAGAGGAGAAAAGAAAAGAAACGGCAGATCAACTGGTCTAACAGGGGGGCTATTTAAAGGCTAGAGTATACAAATGAGTTTTAAGATGGGACTTAAATGCTTCTACTGAGGTAGCATCTCTAATTGTTACCGGGAGGGCATTCCATAGTACTGGAGCCCGAATAGAAAACGCTCTATAGCCCGCAGACTTTTTTTGGGCTCTGGGAATCACTAATAAGCCGGAGTTCTTTGAACGCAGATTTCTTGCCGGGACATATGGTACAATGCAATCGACAAGATAGGACGGAGCTAGACCGTGTAGTATTTTATACGTAAGTAGTAAAACCTTACAGTCACATCTTAAGTGCACAGGAAGCCAGTGCAGGTGAGCCAGTATAGGCGTAATATGATCAAACTTTCTTGTTCTTGTCAAAAGTCTAGCAGCCGCATTTTGTACCAACTGTAATTTTTTAATGCTAGACATAGGGAGACCCGAAAATGCTATGACAGTTCCACGCTGGAAATCACTGAGAGCGGCCCATTCTTTCACAAATGTTTGTAGAAACGGTCTCCATGCCTAAGTGCTTGATTTTATACACCTGTGGCCGGGCCAAGTGATTAGGACACCTGATTCTCATCATTTGGATGGGTGGCCAAATACTTTTGGCAATATAGTGTAAGAACCACATCATTAGGTACCTCTACACAGTGTAACGGAATCCAATACAAAGATGCTACGTTTAGGGAGGTATTACTCTGCACCTGGTCGCCATTAAAGTCCGTCATTCACTGGCAGTGCAAAGTGTTGACGTGGGCGGACATCATCACAAACATCCTTCTCATGCGTGTAGTCGCTCGTCTCTCCCACTCGCTGTCTCTGTCTCGCATGTTCTCTCCAGCTAATTTTTTACTGTAATTATTCCGCCGCATCTCCTTTTCTGTGCGGCGTTTTAACGAGCAGCCATTCAGTGCTGCGGCCTCTTTTTGCTAATTCTGCTTGAAGGGTCATTGTGATGTTAATGAGAAGTTGGCTTATCTTTATTAGAATGGAGCAACTCATTTCCACCATACGTTGTTAAAAATATAAGAAGTTCCACTTGCAGTTTAGCCCCCCCCCACCCCGAAAAAAAAAAAAGACATTTGCTGAGTAAGCCTTGTCTGGGACACGGCCATAATGAATGGCGACATGTGTTTGAGCGCGTAATGAATTGTGAGTGATGTTTAATCGAAAGGGCAATGTCTGCACATTTGCAGCGAGTGGAATCGGCAAAGTGGCTTCTTAGCTCGCCTTCGCTCAGTTCGGCCTTTCCTAAACAGGATGATCGAAACATGTCGAATTTTCACTTTCGGCTGATAGGCTTCATTCACTACTCCTTCACAATGCTGCCTTAATCATGATGACATTACAGACATTCCTCACAATAATTTTGCAGAAAATTGCCCAAAAAGCACCTGTGTTGTACTCATTTTAAAAGGAGTATTTTCTGTGTGTTTACGTAGTAATAAATGTTACTTTGTTTGATAATACGATCCAATTGTTTAGTTAACATTCAATCAATCAATCAATCAATCTTTATTTATATAGCCCTAAATCACAAGTGTCTCAAAGGGCTGCACAAGCCACAACGACATCCTCGGTACAAAGCCCACATACGGGCAAGGAAAAACTCACCCCAGTGGGACGTCGATGTGAATGACTATGAGAAACCTTGGAGAGGACCGCATATGTGGGTAACCCCCCCCCCTCTAGGGGAGACCGAAAGCAATGGATGTCGAGTGGGTCTGACATAATATTGTGAGAGTCCAGTCCATAGTGGATCCAACATAATAGTAAGAGTCCAGTCCATAGTGGGGCCAGCAGGACACCATCCCGAGCGGAGACGGGTCAGCAGCGTAGAGATGTTCCCAGCCGATGCACAGGCGAGTGGTCCACCCCGGGTCCCGACTCTGGACAGCCAGCACTTCATCCATGGCCACCGGACCTGTGCCCCCCCCCCCCCCCTCAAGGAAAAGGGGAGCAGAGGAGAAAAGAAAAGAAACGGCAGATCAACTGGTCTAACAGGGGGGCTATTTAAAGGCTAGAGTATACAAATGAGTTTTAAGATGGGACTTAAATGCTTCTACTGAGGTAGCATCTCTAATTGTTACCGGGAGGGCATTCCATAGTACTGGAGCCCGAATAGAAAACGCTCTATAGCCCGCAGACTTTTTTTGGGCTCTGGGAATCACTAATAAGCCGGAGTTCTTTGAACGCAGATTTCTTGCCGGGACATATGGTACAATGCAATCGACAAGATAGGACGGAGCTAGACCGTGTAGTATTTTATACGTAAGTAGTAAAACATTGGCTGATTTTTTTTTTGCTAGATAATATTGTAGGTGCTATCTTGGTTTTTGTTAGTATTCCATTCCAAAGGGTCAGTTGAAAACTGAATCATATGAAAACCAAAACAATTTCCCCCCCAAAGGAAACATTGTCGTCTGTTTAGTGACACTCTGAAAAACGTAGACTCTCAGACTCCCGTTAAATTTAGATAGATAGATGGATGGATACTATTTTGCAGTCCTACTCAATTAAAAAAACGCAGAGGCTTAAGTCACCAACATCTGTTTAATCGTAGCACCACCAACTCAGTGCTCCAGTAGTCACAGTTGTGTTCAGCACCATGGACAGTTATGGCTTCATTCAATGGGATGGAATGAATCCTCTATTCTCTCATAATAGCTTACACTCTGCCCTGGCAATGATTACATGAAACTAATAAGCGATAGCCTAATGTCCGTAAAAATGACCGGCCACTGTATTACTCTTGCTTAGTTCATAGACAGGATTGTGGACATTAAGCAGTCACAATCTGTTTGCTAACCAAAACAGCAGCCATTATGATATTTTGACCCAGAGCTCTATACAGCATTAAAGATGATTATCATAGTTCGCTTCACCCAGTCTGCCTTGGTATTTCTCTGCAATAGGCTTTTATTTAGTTTTAAATTGTGCTTCCATCTCACATATATTATTGTAATGTATATTGTTAGCTAGCTAGCTAGCTAGCTAACAAACTAACTTCTGCATGACCGACATGCCCCCGCTTAAAATTCACCCGAATCGCAGACTTATGGGCTTTGCAAATTGAGTACGTTATTTGTGTTTTTGATGTGTTTCGATTGAAATGTTCCCATATTTGTGGTGAAATTACAGTGGCTGCAGCCATTTGTCTCTTCACAGAAAAACAAACAAAGATTATGTTACTATTATCCATCTATCCATCCATTTTCTACCGCTTGTCCCTTTTGGGGGTGTCGCTGGAGCCTATCTCAGCTGCATTCGGGCGGAAGGCGGTGCACACCCTGGACAAGTCGCCACCTCATTACAGGGCGGACACAGATAGACAGACAACATTCACACTCTAGGGACAATTTTTTTAGTGTTGCCAATCAACCTATCCCCAGGTGCATGTTTTTGGGGGTGGGAGGAAGCCGGAGTCACGGGGAGAACATGCAAACACAACACAGAAAGATCCCGAACGCAGGATCGAACCCTGTACCTTCGTATTGTAAGGCAGATGCACTAACCCCTCTTCCACCGTGCTGCCATGTTACTATTATCGACAAACTAATTCATTCATTTTTTTATTTTTTTCGTCGACATTCCCTAGTTCACTTTTTCTGTGAATGATGTAAAACAGTCGTATATGGAATATACTGGAAAGCATGATCCAGGAATAAGGCACAATGATTATGCCACTATATACTGTACAGGTAATATGTATTTGGACGGTATATGCGTATAAATACCGTAGATTTGCCTGATGCTTCACTGAGCTGTTCAAAGCCTGAAGAGTGGATAATACTACCGGGTAATAATTGGCCGAGTTGGATTCCATTTCCCGGCCTTAAACTCGCACTCGCACTTAAACCTCTTCATGCAGCAATGTGAGCAAAAAAAAAAGAAAAAAGAAAAAAAAGAGCACACGGCGGCTCCCGGCGAGAAAGGCGATAGAAGCAAAGTATTTTAAACCTTCTTCACTGTCAGTCAAGCGCCGAGCTAGATAAAGGGAATTAAATCTGAATAGGAATGTTGAAAGTCTTCAATAGGCACATCATCCAGTTCCTTTAGATCAGGGTGTCCAAACCTTTTCCAGCGAGAGCCGCGTACAGAAACATTTCAGGATGCGGGGGCCACTTTGGTACATTTTCTACATTAAATATAGCAAAACCATCAGGTTACCGTATTTTCCGCACTATAAGGCGCACCTAAAAACCACAAATTTTCTCAAAAGCTGACAGTGCGCCTTATAACCCGGTGCGCTTTATATATGGATAAATATTAAGATTCATTTTCATAAAGTTTAGGTCTCGCAACTACGGTAAACAGCCGCCATCTTTTTTCCCCGTAGAAGAAGCGCGCGGTGCATGCTGGGATATGTGACGTTTCATTTCCATTTGTGTGTTTATGTAAAGACCCCAAAATGGCTCCTATTAAGTGTGTTGTCTGTCTAATTATAAATAATGCAGACGAGGCGTGTTAACTGAGTTCTCAACGTTTACTCACAGCGTGCTCATAACCACATTCTAACTGCCAGCATACAACAACGCTTCTCAGGGCTACCGCGCATGCTCGTCACTATCGTTGCATGCTGGGTAGTGTAGTTGTTATATTTGCTAGCTCATAACAGCACATTAAGAGACACGCTTACGCGCTTAATTCAATACTCGCCGTCATTCCGGGTGGATTGACAAAAGACCTCCAGCCGCTAGATATTGGTGTCAACAGGGCATTCGAAGCTAGACTGCTAACTGCGTGGGAACAGTGGATGACGAAGAAGCGCGCGGTGCATGCTGGGATATGTGACGTTTCATTTCCATTTGTGTGTTTATGTAAAGACCCCAAAATGGCTCCTATTAAGTGTGTTGTCTGTCTAATTATAAATAATGCAGACGAGGCGTGTTAACTGAGTTCTCAACGTTTACTCACAGCGTGCTCATAACCACATTCTAACTGCCAGCATACAACGCTTCTCAGGGCTACCGCGCATGCTCGTAACTATCGTTGCATGCTGGGTAGTGTAGTTGTTATATTTGCTAGCTCATAACAGCACATTGAGAGACACGCTTACGCGCTTAATTCAATACTCGCCGTCATTCCGGGTGGATTGACAAAAGACCTCCAGCCGCTAGATATTGGTGTCAACAGGGCATTCGAAGCTAGACTGCTAACTGCGTGGGAACAATGGATGACAGAAGGCGAACACACCTTCACTAAGACGAGGAGGCAGCGCCAGACGACGCCAACATCTGCCAGTGGATCGTAAATTTGCCCAACTTTTCACTTCGGACACCGAAGACGAAGGATTTACGAATGAAGAATAACTTCAGAAAGTGAGCGCTATGTTTATTTTGTGTGTTGTGACATTAACGTTCGAGCAACATTATGTTGCTATTGCTCTGCACTATTTTGAATTTTACTATGTTTGTGATTGCACATTTGCGTACATTTTGGGAGTGAACAGAGTTGTTAGAACGCTGGTTTTTAATATATTATTAAAGTTTGACTGACCTATCTGACTGTTTTTTTGACATTCCCTTTAGTGCAGCGTAGGCGCGGCTTATAGTCCGGGGCGGCTTATTGGTGGACAAAGTTATGAAATATGCCATTCATTGAAGGTGCGGCTAATAATCCGGTGCGCCTTATAGTGCGGAAAATACGGTAATCAATATATGCTGAACTAGCTTAACACAACATCCACGTCTTACTTAGCTTTTTGTTATAGGCTACAAAGCAAATTAGTGTAATATCTCATCTAACCTCGTAGAGATGTTGGATTTATTTTAGACCAGTGTTTTTTAACCATAGGGCCCCCTTAGAGCAGTGTTTTTCAACCTTTTCTGAGCCAAGGCACATTTTTTGCGTTGAAAAAATCCAGAGGCACACCACCAGCAGAAATCATTAAAAAACGAAACTCAGTTGACAGTAAAAAGTCGTTGTCGCAATTGTTGGATATGACTTTAAACCATAACCAAGCATGCATCAATATAGCTCTTGTCTCAAAGTAGGTGTACTGTCACCACCTGTCACATCACGCTGTGACTCATTTTGAGTTTTTTGCTGTTTTCTTGTGTGTAGTGTTTTAGTTCTTGTCTTGCGCTCCTATTTTGGTGGCTTTTTCTCTTTTTTTTGGTATTTTCCTGTAGCAGTTTCATGTCTTCCTTCGAGCGATATTTCCCACATCTACTTTGTTTTAGCAATCAAGAATATTTCAGTTGTTTTTATCCTTCTTTGTGGGGACATCGTTGATTCGGATGTACATTGTGGACGCCCTCTTTGCTCGACAGTAAGTCTTTGCTGTTGTCCAGCATTCTGTTTTTGTTTACTTTGTAGCCAGTTCAGTTTTAGTTTTGTTCTGCATAGCCTTCCCTAAGCTTCAATGCCTTTTCTTAGGGGCACTCACCTTTTGTTTATTTTTGGTTCAAGCATTAGATACCTTTTTACCTGTACGCTGCCTCCCGCTGTTTCCGACATCTACAAACAATTAGCTACCAGCTGCCACCTACTGATATGGAAGATTATCGCAGGGTTACTCTGCCGAGCTCTGGACAGCACCAACACTCAACAACAACACATCATTTGCAGACTATAATTACTGGTTTGCAAAAATTTTTTTTAAACCAAACAGGTGAAATTAGATAATCTCCCACGGCACACCAGACTGTATCTCACAGTGGTTTTAAAACACTGCCTTAGAGCAGTGGTTCTCAAATGGGGGTACTTGAAGGTACGCCAAGGGGTACGTGAGATTTTTTTTTAAATATTCTAAAAATAGCAACAATTCAAAAATCCTTTATACATATAAATAAAAAGCTATCTTTTTTTCCCCAAATAGTTCAAGAAAAAACACTACAAATGAGCAATATTTTGCACTGTTATGCAATTTAATAAATCAGAAACTGATGACATAGTGCTGTATTTTACTTCTTTATCTCTTTTTTTCAACCAAAAATTATTTGCTCTGATTAGGGGGTACTTGAATTTAAAAAAAATTCACAGGGGGTACATCACTGAAAAAAGGTTGAGAACCACTGCCTTAGAGGACCGCAAACAATATCTGTTTCTCAGCTGCGGATCGTATGGGCTGTAGTGGTACTCAGTGGTAATACACTTGTTCGCCACTTGGGGCAGTAATGACAATATCAAACAAACAGAAAAAGTCTGCAGCTAAAGTCATGGAGAAGTTTCTTAAGCGCAAAAATTATGACTAAAGTGGTTTCATTTGCACTTACATTTTATTGCTAGTTTGTTTAAGAAACATATATTATTATTATTCATCCATCCGTTTTCTTCCGCTAATCCGAGGTCAGGCCGCGGGGGCAGCAGCCTAAGCAGAGAAGTCCAGACTTTCCTCTCCCCAGCCACTTTGTCCAGCTTCTCCCGGTGGATTCATTTAGTTGGAATGTATTTATTTTAGCACGTGGGTTCCCTCCGGGTACTCCGGCTTCCTCCCACCTCCAAAGACATGCACCTGGGGATAAGTTGATTGTCAAAACTAAATTGTGTGAATGTGAGTGTGAATGTTGTCTATCTGTGTTGGCCCTGCGATGAGGTGGCGACCCTGACAGGGACAAGCGGTAGAAAATGGATGGATGGATGGACATTGTATTTAAATGTAGTTTTCATTAGTTTTTATGAAGTATATTTGATTAGTATTTATTTTTGTACGCAGCCTGACCTAAGCCTTGATAACAATATTTGCGATTAACACATGCTTTCCGTCATTCGACCTCGAAGCTATTTTATTTGGTACATGGTGAAATGATAAGTGTAACCAGTAGATGGCAGTCACACATACGAGATACGTGTAGACTGCACTATGATGGCAATATGACTCAAGTAAACAACACCAACATTGTATATGTTCCATTGGAAATATAGAACATTACACACGGCGCTCAAAAATCTATGAAAATGTTTTAGTCCGACTTTGGTAAGCTATGAAGCCGCACCGCTTGATGGATTGTACTGTGCTTCAACATACGAGTATTATTATGGTGTGTGTATAAGGTAAGACATATTATCTGGCGTTTTGTTTCGCAATAATATGCAAAAGCAACTTTTCTTACATTCTGCTACCTGCTGATCTGTATTTGGGATCTGAATAAGTCTTGAAAATGTGCGCGCTTCAGCCTTTGTAGTCCGTGTCGACGCATAAGTCGATAAGCTTCTTCTTTTTCCTCTATCTTCTTGTTATGGGACATTCATCCTCCGCTGTTGCCATTTCTAATATAAAGTAGTGTAAAGTTCTTACTTATATCTGTCAGTAACTCGCCATGAAAGCGCTAAAACATACCGGTGTAGTGAGTTTACATTATTCACCCAAGGAACTTTAGTTATTAGAGAGTTCCAGTCGGACGTTTTTTCACGAGACACATTTTGTTGTTGTTTCCGGATGAGGAGATGCTGCCTCGTTATTGATTTAAGTAAAGTCTGAATGTCATTTAAACAGTTAGCTCCATCTTTTGACACTTTTCCACTCCCGTCCTTGCACGCTACACCGCTACAACAAAGATGACGGGGAGAAGACGCTGTCGAAGGTGAGCTACGTAAATAAGACCGCCCACAAAACGGCGCATCCTGAAGCGACTGTCAGAAAGCGGCTTGAAGAGGATCTGTAAAACATAATCTATGCAACATTTTGACCAAAGAACCACCATTACATGTTATGCAGACCAGTGGTCCCCAACCACCGGTACCGGTCCGTGGATCGATTGGTACCGGGCCGCACAAGAAATAAAAAAAATAAAAAAATAATAATAAATACAATATTTTTTTATTTTTATTAAATCAACATAAAAAACACAAGATACACTTACAATTAGTGCACTAACCCAAAAAACCTCCCTCCCCCACTCATTCACACAAAAGAGTTGTTTCTTTCTGTTATTAATATTGTGGTTCCTACATTATATATCAATATAGATCAATACAGTCTGCAGGGATACACATGATTGTATTTTTTTATGACAAAAACAAAACAAAAACAAATACGTCCCCAGCACCCCCCCCCCCCCCCCCACACCCCGCCACCCCCGGTCCGTGGGACAAATTTTCAAGCGTTGACCGGTCCGCAGTTACAAAAAGGTTGGGGACCACTGATGTAGACCACAAGGAAGTGTTTTACATTTAGAAAAAAACAAATAAATATGACTCTTTTAATGCGCCATATATATGAAAATAGACCTGACTAGACCCGCTCATCAGCAGTGCACCTTATAATCCGGTGCACCTTATGGTCCGGGAAATACTGTAATCACTTTCCTAGTTAGCCATCACTATATGCATACTTGCCAACCCTCCCGGATTTTCCGGGAGACTCCCGAAATTCAGTGCCTCTCCCGAAAACCTCCCAGGACAAATTTTCTCCCGAAAATCTCCCGAAATTCAGGCGGAGCTGGAGGCCACGCCCCCTCCAGCTTCATGCGGACCTGAGTGACGTGTTGACAGCCTGTTCTCACGTCTGCTTTCCCACAATATAAACAGAATGCCTGCCCAATCACGTTATAACTGTAGAATGATCGAGGGCGAGTTCTTGGTTTCTTATGTGGGTTTATTGTTAGGCAGTTTCATTAACGTCCTCCCAGCGCGGTAACAACACACAACAACAGCAGTCAAGTTTTCGTCTACCGTAAAGCAGTTTGTCTGCCGTAAACAGCAATGTTGTGACACTTTTAAACAGGACAATACTGCCATCTACTGTACATGCACATGTGACCCACCCATAATGTGTCACATTTTTGTGTTAATTTATTTATTTTATTTTGTGGTTTGAATTCGTTTTTGGAGCTGTCATTACACATTTATCAGTATTCACATTGGTCAGTAGGGGGCAGTAGGATGTTTCTTCCCAATTGAATGCTATCACCTGCAGACCGGAAGTGTCTTGTCATTCTGATGAGCGCGACCAGTCTGTGAACAATTGAAACGTCCTGTGTGCTTTTTCCTCCTGTACAACAGGTTAGTTTTGGTGAATCAACTCACTGAATAATATCCATGTGATCTTTATAAGTTTAAGTACACATTCTGATGGTGGAGCCTAACTCTAAAGTGTTTGTGAGTTGTAGTTTGTATTTGTGAATGAATCCAGTGCACAGCTGTAATCAATACAAAATGGCGACGTGAGTACGCAATGTTTATATAGGAACTTCTGATCCTAATTCAGACTCCCAAATTAGAGCTCCCGTTTTCTTATTGATTTTATAATGTATATTTGTATAATGTGTGTGTTCTGAAATAGTGACAGAGAATAGAACAAGGATGGACAATTCAACCCTTAACTCAACAATGAGTAGAGGAGTGTTATGTGTGTGTATATGTGTAAATAAATGAACACTGAAATTCAAGTATTTCTTTTATTTATATATATATATTAGAGATGCGCGGATAGGCAATTATTTCATCCGCAACCGCATCAGAAAGTCGTCAACCATCCGCCATCCACTCGATCTAACATTTAATCAGAACCGCATCCGCCCGCACCCGCCCGTTGTTATACATCTAATATAGACGATGCAAGGCATTAGTGAGGTTATAAAGCTTTTGCCTGTTAAAGAAAGGAGACTGATCCAATGCAGCACGGACATTCGCGTGCCACACTGTCACGGCCCAGACGCACACCAGTGCACAATCATATGGGAGCCGCGCTGAGCGCACCTCCAAGCGCGTCTCGCTGCCGGCGACGGCCGGGTATGGGCCCGACGCTCCAGCGCCATCCATTTTCAGGGCTAGTTGATTCGGCAGGTGGGTTGTTACACACTCCTTAGCGGGTTCCGACTTCCATGGCCACCGTCCTGCTGTCTATATCAACCAGGGTGAGCCCCACCCCTTTCGTGAGCGCACTGCGCGCGGAGTGACCCCTGTTACGCGCCCCCGGCAACAGGGGTGGCGGGCAGGTAAGCTGCGCAGGCGGAGCGCGCGGAGTGACCCCTGTTACGAGCCCCCGGCCACGGGGGTGGCGGGCAGGTAAGCTGCTTACCTGCTGCGCGTGACGCCGGCCGCGGCGAAGGCGGACGAGGCGGGGTGTCGGTGCGGTGGGCGCGGTGGTGACCCTGGACGTGCGTCGGGCCCTTCTCGCGGATCGCCTCAGCTACGGCTCCCGGTGGGGCCCTCTCGGGGGAAGGGGCCTCGGTCCCGGACCCCGGCGAGGCGTCCCTTCTCCGCTCCGTAAAAGTGTCCATCTCTTCTTTTTTTTTTTCTTCTGTTGTGGCATATGCTGCAGGTGCCTGCTCGTTTTTCGTATGTGGGTAACAACATTTAACTATGTAATAATAATAATAATAATAACTGAGATTTATATAGCGCTTTTCTAAGTACCCAAAGTCGCTTTACATGTAGAACCCATCAATCATTCACACCTAGTGGTGGTAAGCTACTTTCATAGCCACAGCTGCCCTGGGGTAGACTGACGGAAGCGTGACTGCAATTTGCGCCAACGGCCCCTCCGACCATCACCTATCATTCATCATTCAATTCACCGGTGTGAGTGGCACCGGGGGCAAAGGGTGAAGTGTCCCGCCCAAGGATACAACGGCAGCGATTTTTGGATGGTAAGAGGCGGGGAGCGAACCTGCAACCCTCAGGTTTCTGGCACGGTTGCTCTACCCACTTCGCCATGCCGCCCCATGGCGTAGTGGGTAGACACCAGCAGATGACATGGCACCCCAAACCATCACCCAACCATGCAAATTTTGCATTTCTTTTGGAAATCGAGGTCCCAGAGTCTGGAGGAAGACAGGAGAGGCACAGGATCCACGTTGCCTGAAGTCTAGTGTAAAGTTTCCACCATCAGTGATGGTTTGGGGTGCCATGTCATCTGCTGGTGTCGGTCCACTCTGTTTCCTGAGATCCAGGGTCAACACAGCCGTCTACCAGCAAGTTTTAGAGCACTTCATGCTTCCTGCTGCTGACCTGCTCTATGGAGATGGAGATTTCAAGTTCCAACAGGACTTGGCGCCTGCACACAGCGCAAAATCTACCCGTGCCTGGTTTACGGACCATGGTATTTCTGTTCTAAATTGGCCCGCCAACTCCCCTGACCTTAGCCCCATAGAAAATCTGTGGGGTATTGTGAAAAGGAAGATGCAGAATGCCAGACCCAAAAACGCAGAAGAGTTGAAGGCCACTATCAGAGCAACCTGGGCTCTCATAACACCTGAGCAGTGCCAGAAACTCATCGACTCCATGCCACGCCGCATTAACGCAGTAATTGAGGCAAAAGGAGCTCCAACCAAGTATTGAGTATTGTACATGCTCATATTTTTCATTTTCATACTTTTCAGTTGGCCAACATTTCTAAAAATCCCTTTTTTGTATTAGCCTTAAGTAATATTCTAATTTTGTGACACACGGAATTTTGGATTTTCATTTGTTGCCACTTCAAATCATCAAAATTAAATGAAATAAACATTTGAATGCATCAGTCTGTGTGCAATGAATAAATATAATGTACAAGTTACACCTTTTGAATGCAATTACTGAAATAAATCAAGTTTTTTAAAATATTCTAATTTACTGGCTTTTACCTGTGTGTATATATATATATATATATAATAAAAATAAAAATTTTTTATAACTATATATTTTTTTTTATTATATATATATATATATATATATATATATCTCTTAACCACGCCCCACCCCCCACCTCCCGAAATCGGAGGTCTCAAGGTTGGCAAGTATGACCATATGACAGAACTTCGGAACGTTCTTTCCCCTTGCTTTGTTTTTGTCGCTTGGCAACAGGTTTGTTGCATGAGTGAGAACCCAAATTGTTCGAAAGCCCGGGCCGACCTGGGGTGTTATCCTTATGATGTGCTGATGGGCCACTAACAAGTGTGTTGTGTTGGTGTGTGTGCTGCGGTTTACCTGTGGCAACCCGTATTGTTTCATCTTGTGCCCGCTGCGAGGAGTTTGTGTACTCGTGTGTGTTCGCCTCAGGCAAACGCTTTCTCATGCATGGATTGGCTCAGGAGTGAGATATCTGTCTGCTTTATTTACCGTCTTTGTGTGAATGCCACTGTTAGCTGTGGCAGGCCAATTACTCTTCATCATCATATTGCTCAGCGTCCACTTATGGATGGTGTTTGGGTCCCAGGACGAGTACTCAACACCCACCTTTTGACTGGCTGACAGCAGGCGTTTACTTTTTAAAGCCCCTGCAGATGTGCTTATTTCAAAGCGCCCTGTCGGTTTAGCCGGGAGCCCCGAGGTGATGAATGCAAAATGCATCCTGAGCCAGACATCTTGAGGAGTCTAATAAAATACATCTCTCAATTAGCAGGAAAAGAGCCTCAGGTATTAAGCACAAAAACCTGGCGTGCGCCCTTTGAGGTGTATCAGGAGTGAACTAAACGTGGAAATGTGTGTTGCCTCACGCCAACTTCATGCATCATGCACGCACATTTCTGCATGCTGTGGCTGCTTTGGCGACGCACACAGGTGGTCTTTCGGGCTTTGCCAACATTTGATGTCAGCAAAAAATTGAGGCAAGGACACCATATGTACTTTTTCGCCAGTGCATTAATGCTTTATATTCATATTCGCGTTTGTGAGGACATACCGTATTTTCCGGACCATAGGGCGCACCGGATTATAAGGCGCACTGCCGATGAGCGGGTCTAGTCAGGTCTATTTTTATACAAAAGGCGCACCGGATTATAGGGCGCACTGAAAGGGTCATATTATTATTATTTTTTAAATCTAAATGTAAAACACTTCCTTGTGGTCTACATAACATGTAATGGTGGTTCTTTGGTCAAAATGTTGAATAGATTATGTTTTACTTCAAGCCGCTTTTTGACAGTCGCCGTTTTGTGGGCGGTCTCATTTACGTGGCTCACCTTCGGCAGCGTCTTCTCCAGGTCATCTTTGTTGTAGCGGTGTAGCGTGCAAGGACGGGAGTGGAAGAAGTGTCAAAAGATGGAGCTAACTGTTTTAATGACATTCAGACTTTACTTAACTACTTCACTCGTGCAATAACAACACCGGAAATGTGTCCCGTGAAAAACCGTCCGACCGGAACTCTCTAATAACTAAAGTTCCTTGGGTGAATAATGTAAACTCACTACACCGGTATGTTTTAGCGCTTCTCATGGCGAGTTTACTGACAGATATACAGGTAAAAGCCAGTAAATTAGAATATTTTGAAAAACTTGATTTATTTCAGTAATTGCATTCAAAAGGTGTAACTTGTACATTATATTTATTCATTGCACACAGACTGATGCATTCAAATGATTATTTCATTTAATTTTGATGATTTGAAGTGGCAACAAATGAAAATCCAAAATTCCGTGTGTCACAAAATTAGAATATTACTTAAGGCTAATACAAAAAAGGGATTTTTAGAAATGTTGGCCAACTGAAAAGTATGAAAATGAAAAATATGAGCATGTACAATACTCAATACTTGGTTGGAGCTCCTTTTGCCTCAATTACTGCGTTAATGCGGCGTGGCATGGAGTCGATGAGTTTCTGGCACTGCTCAGGTGTTATGAGAGCCCAGGTTGCTCTGATAGTGGCCTTCAACTCTTCTGCGTTTTTGGGTCTGGCATTCTGCATCTTCCTTTTCACAATACCCCACAGATTTTCTATGGGGCTAAGGTCAGGGGAGTTGGCGGGCCAATTTAGAACAGAAATACCATGGTCCGTAAACCAGGCACGGGTAGATTTTGCGCTGTGTGCAGGCGCCAAGTCCTGTTGGAACTTGAAATCTCCATCTCCATAGAGCAGGTCAGCAGCAGGAAGCATGAAGTGCTCTAAAACTTGCTGGTAGACGGCTGCGTTGACCCTGGATCTCAGGAAACAGAGTGGACCGACACCAGCAGATGACATGGCACCCAAAACCATCACCCAACCATGCAAATGTTGCATTTCCTTTGGAAATCGAGGTCCCAGAGTCTGGAGGAAGACAGGAGAGGCACAGGATCCACGTTGCCTGAAGTCTAGTGTAAAGTTTCCACCATCAGTGATGGTTTGGGGTGCCATGTGTCGGTCCACTCTGTTTCCTGAGATCCAGGGTCAACGCAGCCGTCTACCAGCAAGTTTTAGAGCACTTCATGCTTCCTGCTGCTGACCTGCTCTATGGAGATGGAGATTTCAAGTTCCAACAGGACTTGGCGCCTGCACACAGCGCAAAATCTACCCGTGCCTGGTTTACGGACCATGGTATTTCTGTTCTAAATTGGCCCGCCAACTCCCCTGACCTTAGCCCCATAGAAAATCTGTGGGGTATTGTGAAAAGGAAGATGCAGAATGCCAGACCCAAAAACGCAGAAGAGTTGAAGGCCACTATCAGAGCAACCTGGGCTCTCATAACACCTGAGCAGTGGCAGAAACTCATCGACTCCATGCCACGCCGCATTAACGCAGTAATTGAGGCAAAAGGAGCTCCAACCAAGTATTGAGTATTGTACATGCTCATATTTTTCATTTTCATACTTTTCAGTTGGCCAACATTTCTAAAAATCCCTTTTTTGTATTAGCCTTAAGTAATATTCTAATTTTGTGACACACGGAATTTTGGATTTTCATTTGTTGCCACTTCAAATCATCAAAATTAAATGAAATAAACATTTGAATGCATCAGTCTGTGTGCAATGAATAAATATAATGTACAAGTTACACCTTTTGAATGCAATTACTGAAATAAATCAAGTTTTTCAAAATATTCTAATTTACTGGCTTTTACCTGTAAGTAAGAACTTTATACTACTTTATATTACAAATGGCAACAGCGGAGGATGAATGTCCCATAACAAGAAGAGAGAGAAAAAAAAGAAGCTTATCGACTACAGTGTCGCCACAGACTACAAAGGCAGATGCGCACCATTTTTCAAGATTCATGCAGATCCCAAATACAGATCAGCAGGTACCAGATGGCAAGAAAATTTTCTTTTGCATAATATTGCGAAACAAAACACCAGATAATATGTCTTACCTTATATACACACCATAATAATACTTGTATGTTGAAGCACAGTACAATCCATCAAGCGGTGCAGCTTCATAGCTTACCAAAGTCGTACTAAAACATTTTCATAGATTTTTGAGCACCGTGTGTAATGTTCTATATTTTCAATGGAATATATACCATTTTTGTGTTGTTTACTTGAGTCATATTGCATACTGGTCACACTTAACATTTCACCATTTACCAAATAAAATAGCTTTTAGGTCAGTAAGCACAACCAAAATTATTCCGTACATTAGGCGCACCGGGCTATGAGACGCACTGTCGAGTTTTGAGAAAGTAAAATGATTGTAAGTGCGCCTTATAGTCCGAAAAATACGGTATAATAATGTATCCAGACCAGGGGTGTCCTCGTCACAAAACATTGGAAGTAACAGCTGTGGCTGTAGGCTACCTGTTGATGTAGTTTCCGTTAATGCCACAAGATGGCATTAGCTGCACTTCAATTGCTATCAGCAGCCTTAACTTTGTATGTGGTTTAAACTCAAGCTCTAGGGCTGAAAATGAAATTGTGTTGTACGTGTGCAATGACAATAAAGATCCTTCCTTTATTAGGGACAAGGGTTGCAAATGAGTCTGTGGCTAGAAGTCTTATGTACTTTGACATCGGTTACCTGTGGGTAGCAATGTTTCATTGTACTGTCCCTGTCAAATAAATACATAAAAAAATTCCTTCATTCATGTTAAATTTGTCAAATTTGTTTACGTCGTCTCTCGCCACAGCTACATCACATCACATATTTTTTTATTCTATAATATTTTTACCTAAATTTGTTATTTTTAAGATGGAAAAATGGCAAAATTAACTAAAAACCCAGCAGCTTAAATAACAGTGCGGCTAATTTATGGATTTTTCTTCACTAAAGGCCATCATTTTTGTCATTCAATAAATAGTTTCCAACACAAATAGACACACTGAAAAGGTGTGTTATTGTTCGTACTATGGTGTTATCTATTGGACAAGTTCGCTTGGATCCTTCTCGTTGAAAATGTACTTACTGTTTCATACCTTGAACCGGAAGTTTATGCTGTTTTGTGTACTATTACTCTATAGAGTTTTCTTCTCCATTCATCACTCTACACAACATTTGTAAGTTTTACAATATAACTAAAACAATTCATACTTACTAAACCATCCCATGTGTGATGTCTGTAGGAGTGTTTTCATGCATATTTGTACGTGCTATCGTAATGTTATCAATCAATCAATCAATCATATACTGTATTAGTCACCGAGGGGGATTCAGATTTTCAACACAATCCCATTCAAGAGCAGACATACATTACCGGGAGACAGAACAGGAATGCTGATGGGTTTTTTCTGTCTTGGCACTTGGTGGAGGCGGTTGCATTTTTTTCCCCCTCCTGTTTCTCCCTGCTTGCTCTCTTTGTCTTGTCTTGTCTATACTTCTTAGAGCTTCTTTCTCTGCGCTGTCCTCCAAATCTAAACACCAGACATGGAATTGATTAGCTGGACTCTCGACTCAATTTAAAAAAACAGATTTCGACGAGGAAAAGAGGTTCTTGGGAGCCTGGCTGCCCTGACGGAACAATTGCTGCGGGGTACGTGAAAGACTCCTGGGAGAAATGGAGAATCATGTGCCTCTCCGTGCTTTCCGTCAAGGACGTTGTAGACATCTGTCTATTTGGAACCGTGATCGCAGGGCATCTGCTGATTGGGCTGGGCACTGCCCTGGTGTATCGTCAAATTCGGAATACGATGGCAGCCACTCAAGGAGCCCACATGCTGTTCGTCGCAATGGATGGCATTGGTCGAGCTGTGGGATCACAGACTCTGGCATTCTGAACTGAATCCTAAGTTGAATCACATCATGGAGAGGTCTATTGAAATGCAAAAATTGGATATGAGAGGTCAGAACAGAACAAGCCATGGACAAATGTCTGCTCGCTTGGATAAACAACAATCCTAATCTACGATTTGACTCCCTCGAATGGCCTTGACGCTGCTCATAACAGAAGAAGGCTGTTCTGAAAACATCCCCCTAAGTAGCGCTTTTACAGCAGCAGCTGGCCTTCGTAGCTCCCACTCCCTCCCCTCTGTTGCAAGTTTTGTTGATTCTATTTAACATGAGGTTGTTTTTTTTATTGACCTCAGTCTGGACCCCCTCTCTAGAGTCCAGCCTTTGACTGAATATTTTTTAGCCAACTTCCGGCTAGCGTTATTAGCATTAGCGAATATGCTAATATGTTTACACGTGTCTGTGTTAGTATTATTAACTTACAATGGCATTTTCTTTGTATTGTTTCAGTTTCATTAATTCACCAGGGGTTATGAGGCCCTGGAGAGGTAGCACCTTTGTTGTATCTCAGCAGCTGTACTCCTCGTTGAGTAGACGAGCACATTGATCCTCTCTTACTCTCATAACTCTCTCATGTGTGACTCCTCGTGTCAACCCCAACTTTATGAGGAGATGGTGTTGGTACGGCACTATTGGGCGAAGAGTTCACCAGATTGAACTAACAGCTAGGAACAAGTTCTGTTTCAGGACAACATCCACGCACCTGGAGCAAGGCGAGCCCTAAAGGAGGAGGAGATTGGTCTGTGGTCACTGGAAAGAGTGGGTTAAATAGCCCATTAAGGCAACCACTCTAAGAGAGCGAACACTCTGAATAAAAAGCAAGCCAAATTTGGATGTGCTGGTCCTGACTTGTCACAGGCATAAGGGCAGCGCATCGCATTATGCTACATTGGCAGGAAACCTTGGACAATCTCAATGTAGCACTCAACCGTTGGAGTCCCGCCAGGCTGCAAGAGTGTCGGGCCTTAAGCCTCACAGTGGTCCACCCCATGTTACTGGTGGTCATTGTTACGTTCTCTGTTCTGCAGTTGGGCCAGGCAACAGGTGAAACGGGTAAATGCGACTGGCTATAATGACAAAAAGACAACGGTGGCACCAGTGGCATTGAGACTGATGCAGTGAAATGCTGAAACACACCTTACAGATAACTTCCGATGAGCATACCACAACCTATTGTGTGGATCGACAAGGTTGCGTTCTCATTATACTTACAAATCACATTCCTTCTAAAGTTTTCACAGTGGATACCGAAGGGCTGGAAGAAATCGTTGGAGTTGATGTATCGCTGGAAGATAAACACATCCAATGTATACTGTCCATCAAATCGACAGCTCTCTTTGCATGCAATGGAAGTCCTCCAGGAACGCTGCGTGGTAGTCGGCAATTTCAACAGCCACTCCTACAGCCGGGGATACAGTGAAACAGATTCCATACGATAGGAGGTAGAGGACTGTTAGATGGATCAACAACTACAACTGATGAACAAGGTAGATGAACCTCCAACCTTCTACTCACGAAGATGGTTAATGTCAACAACACCTGACTTAGCCTTTGCCACCAATGACCTGATGAAGATATCCTTCATTCTCAACCATCACCATGAAGACTGCAATTCACTGCCTCGATGGAATTATCAAAAAGCAAAGTGGGACGATTATACCATTCTCACAGACGAGTACACAGCTATTATCAATACTTGACAAAAAGAGGTCAACAACATGATAAATAACTTTACAGCAACATTAAAAGCAGCTGCAGAAACTATACCCAATGGAGCCAGAAAGAACTACAAACCTTACTGGATAAAATAACTCCAAAATTTGGCAAACTAAGTGAATGCAGAAAAGGAAAACGCCGAGAATGAACCAACAGTAGAAAACAATATCCCCCTGAAAGAGAAAACATCAGTCCATACAAAGTCATTTATAGAAGCAGCAAGAAATAACAGGAAGAAGACAACCAAAACTTTAAATTTGGAAATAGATGGAGCAAAACTGTGGATACTTGCAAGAGCAAAGAATGATGAGAAACAATCAACATCACCCATTATTATTGAAGAAAATGGTGAGATCCTTTCTGGAAAACAGGTCGCTGACAAGCTCATTAATAACTTTGAAAGAATAAGCAAGATCGACATACCAGAAGAATGAGAAAAAGACGTACATGAAAAACAAAAGCAGTATAAAATTAAAACTGCGAGCAGTGTTGAACGGGCCCTCGCCCCAGTTGCACCGTGTGGTTTACGCAAGTCGGTCGGCATGCTTGATGCTTGCGGTCGCAGCCTTCACAATGCCTTGACTCACCACCAACAATTTCAGGAAGATCGGAGCATTTATAAAGAAGTTGTGACTGTTATAATTTTCCACTCCAAGGAGGCAATAATAGCACAGCATTTTTAATGCAGTTGCGTCCCACCCAAAACCGCAAACCACCATCAAAAATTTCGGGAAGATCGGAGCATTTTTAAGGATGTTTCGACTGTTATCATTTTTCACCACAAGGGGGCGATAATAGTGTTTGTATTAACATCTAGGTGTGATCAGACCCTGATCCTAAAGCCTCATGTTAGTTTAGAGGAAGATCCGATCAGCTAAAGAGAAGTAAAGACCGTTTGATGGTTGATGGTTTTGTGCAGGTTTTGCCACCAGGTTCCGCCCACTGTGAATAGCTATGAATAGATATTGATCCGTAAGTCACTTCAGGTTGACATAATCATCATGTGTCCCAATTAGGTACACAAGTTTAAGGTCTGAACTTGTGGGGACGACTTGTTTCGTGTTTTGCGGCAATCGTCAGATCAAAGTTTGGCGCAATGCCACGGCCACATCTTATGGCGTAGATAATAATATTTATTCACAATTTATTATCGGCCATCAGTTTAGTATCCT
Source organism: Nerophis lumbriciformis (assembly GCF_033978685.3). Lineage (NCBI taxonomy): Eukaryota > Metazoa > Chordata > Actinopteri > Syngnathiformes > Syngnathidae > Nerophis > Nerophis lumbriciformis. The sequence continues at coordinate 53,428 of NC_084558.2, read as the reverse complement.
TGTCAAATTATCAGATGTGATGTAACGGCATTTTGATAGGAAGTGGCTTGGAGCAGCATTTTCCGCCAAGTGCCGCCCATTACGAATAGATAGGAATATATACCAACCCATGCGGCATTTTAGGGTGTCTTCATCATCATTTCTACCATTTGTGGAGTCAAGTTATTAACGTTTCTGTTTTGTGGCGAACCATCAGATCAAAGTTTGGCACCATGCCACGCCCACATCCTGTCAAAACAAAAACAATTCATCATCACCCGTCAGTTTAGTATCTCGTCTCAGATCACGGGAAATGCAGAAATGACAGTGAAATTGGTGATGGCGAGGCACAGTTTTTGCCGCCAGGCTGCGCCTACTACAAATAGGTATGAACAGGTAAATGCAGAGGGTAATTTCACCGCACCTAATGTGTGTGTGACTATCAGTGGTACTTTAACTTCTTTTTTTTTTGAGGGTCTTAAAAAGGCGTCCAAACGTTTAGACTGAGATATGACTTAGACAGACCTTATTGATCGACAAGAAAAAAACCCAGCAATTTCAATAGGGATGCGGTGCTCTGCATTGCCCCTGCAGGACTTGCTCTGCTGCTCGTGCCCTAAAAATGGAAAATAACAAAGAAGTAATGAGGGAACCATTCACAGAACACAAGCTCGTGGAAGGAATCAAAAAACTGCAGAGAGAGAAGTCACCTGGGCCAGACGGTTTATCGAACAACATGCTGCAGCACTTTGGAATATCGGCAACAAAGACGTTATTTAATCTCTATCACGCTAGCTAGCAAAATGCATCAGTGCCACAGACATGGAGGGATGCTACAATGATTCCAATACATAAAAAGAGGAAAGACAAAACTAAAGCAGATAGCTATAGGCCAATAAGTCTCTCCAGCTGTGTTGGAAAGCTAATGAAGCGATTTATTGACAACAGGCTTACATGGTTCCTTGAGAAAGAAAACATCAACTCCGATAAACAGGCAGCATCAATCCACAGAAGACCAAGTTGCCTACATAGCCCAAGTGGAAGGCACTTTACAAGATAATAAACACACTACAGCAATCTGGATAGACCTTGGAAATGCATTTGATAACGTTTGTAAGAACGGCCTGAAATTGAAAATGCACAAATATGAAATCCCAGGTCACATGTACAACTGGATATGCCAATACCTCACAAACAGAAAAGCCAGAGTACAAAACAGAAGACACAGGAGAAGTGACAAGACCATGAAAGATGGCGTGCCCCAAGGTGGAGTCCTCTCTCTTACGCTTTTCTTTATTTTCATAAATGACATACCTGATAACATTCCAGCATGGATCCATTGGGCAAATAATGCAAACGACCTTGCCGTCTGGTGTTTAGAGGATTACATCAGGACAGCCACAATGAGGATGTAGAAAGCTCTAAAGAAAAGATAGAAAGATGGGTAAAGAAATGGCTGCCAGAAGAAAAAAAAAACTTCTACCATCTTTAATCTGACAAACATAGAACTGAAAATCCAGCTGAAAGTAAATGATCAATAATGCCCCAAGGCAAAACACCAACTTACCCAGGGGTAACCTTTGACGCCCGAACGACTTGGAAACACCAAATTGATAAAAGTACAGCCAGAGCTCAACTGCAATCCACTGCCTAGATGGAATTATCAAACAGACGATTACACCTATCTCACAGAAGAGTACACAGCTATTATCAATACTTGACAAAACGATGTCAACAACACGGTAAAGAACCTTACAGCAACATTAAAAGCAAATGCAGAAACTATACCCAAGGGAGCCAGAAATCCAGCTGAAATCCACCATCATTCAGTGGATACCATTCCCATTTTAATTTTCCTAAGGGAACTCTCCTGAAGGAATCAATAAAGTACTATCTATCTATCTATCTATCTATCTATCTATCTATCTATCTATCTATCTATCTAAATAACTACAAACCTTATTGGACATAAGAACTCCAACATTTGGAAAACCAAGTGAAACACCAGATTTATAAATGTACAGCCAGAGCTCAACTACGACTGGGTCTGATGAAGAAATTATCTGGAACGGCATGTGGAGCAAACCTCAACATACATACCGTATTTTTCGGACTATAAGTCGCAGTTTTTTTCATAGTTTGGCCGGGGGTACGACTTATACTCAGGAGCGACTTATATTATTAACACATTACCGTAAAATATCAAATAATATTATTTATATTATATTATAGCTCATTCACGTAAGAGACTAGACGTATACGATTTCATCGGATTTAGCGATTAGGAGTGACAGATTGTTTGGTAAACGTATAGCATGTTCTATATGTTATAGTTATTTGAATGACTCTTACCATAATATGTTACGTTAACATACCAGGCACGTTCTCAGTTGGTTATTTTTGCGTCATATAACGTACACTTATTCAGCCTGTTGTTCACTATTCTTTATTTATTTTGAATTGCCTTTCAAATGTCTATTCTTGGTGTTGGGTTTTATCAAATACATTTCCCCCAAAAATGCGACTTATACTCCAGTGCGACTTATATGTTTTTTTCCTTCTTTATTATGCATTTTCGGCCGGTGCGACTTATACTCCGGAGCGACTTATAGTCCGAAAAATACGGTAATAGGTTGTACCTTATACGAATACGACCTGTCTTTGAATATGGAACAGCAGCTTGTGGTACAACAGCCAAGACCAATTTTCAAAGAATTGCCAGAGTGCAAAACCAAGCATCTAGGACCATCAAATGTGCGATCAAATCAATACCTATTCAAGCCATGGCCACTATCACTGATTTGCAGAGTCTTAGGAATAGACAAGATGCCAAAAGCACAATTCAAGCGAATGACAAATCATCCATTGAACAAAAGAACATCTGAGCCTTCAGTGAATCAGCTTCCTTTGCAGTGCAAGAAGACTAGAAATAACATATCCAGAACTGAAGCAGCAAGGGAACAAAACAATACCAACACACAGTTAAGTTCCAGCACAGGAGAGAAAAAAGTTCCCAGAAGTCAGAGATACCATTCCGGGCATCCTCAAAAAGGGAACACTGTCAGAGTTAGTTAAAAGAGCACTAACCATTGACTACAGAGAACAACTGTATCCCCAGGACCAATAGACTCATGTCTGTGCTGACAAATCAGCTGAAGAGGCATCTAAAACTGGAGGTGGGGGGATTGTTCTGACACTGAAAGATGAAACATCATACAAGTAAGCAATCCCCACTGGAAAAATCTGTACTAATTACAAAGCTGAGTCAGAAGAATACAGACAGCAGCCAAACAGTATTGGAGAACAAAGAAGCAATACACTCCAAAGTTGTCATATTCTTTAAAGCTCTGTCCATAATAATACAGGCTGTGCAAAATCCTCAAAATAAAGAACTCAATCCTCTTGTGTCTGCCCTGGCCAGCCTGCAAACAGCCACTGATAGCACTTTCATTCAGTGGATGCCATCTCACTGTAATGTACAGGGCAATGAAGAAGCTGATCACCTAGAAAAACAAGGAGGAAAACAGCATCAATAAGATCAAAACATTACGTATGAAGTAGCAGAGACCATCATTAAGAACAGACAGGAGAAACAACGGCTACAAGAGCATTCAAACTACAACAAGCAGGATGTTCTCTACCTCTACCAGACCAGACTAAGTAACCATCTTTAGACACTTAAGGCTCACATATTTGCAAAATTCCACATTGAAGTGCCCTGCAGTACTGCCCTCATGGCGGTGGAACTTCTCATTATGAATTGTACAATACATCAAAACCTCAGAGCAGCGACTTGGCCTGCCGAGACACCGATAAAAGACTAACTATTTGGAATCCTGGAATGACTCCAGCGTACATACAGCAGCCTTTGTCACAGCCTCCGGAGTTCCTGTCTGGCGAACGACGAAGAAGAAGTAGATGAAAGTAAATTTACCATTGATTGATTGATTGATTGAGACTTTTATTAGTAGGTTGCACAGTGTTGACCACTAAATGGTAACACCCGATTAAGTTTTTCAACGTGTTTAAGTCGGGGTCCACTTAAATTGATTCATGATACAGATATATACTATCATATATACTATCATCATAATACAGTCATCACACAAGATAATCATCAGGGTATATACATTGCATTATTTACATTATTTACAATTTGGGGTGTGGAGGTTTGGTTGTTATCATCAGTCATCAACAATTGAGAACAGAGAAATGGATACTGAAACAGTGTAGGTCTGACTTGGTAGGATATGTACAGCAAGTAGTGGACATAGAGAGAGAGAGAGAGAGATCAGAAGGCATAAGAAAATTATCTACATTTGATTGTTTGCATTTGATTATTAACAATCCGGGGAGGGTATTAGTTTAGGGTTGAAGTTGATTGGAGATGTGCTTTTATTGCGGTTTTGAATGAGGATAGAGATGCCCTTTCTTTTATACCTGTTGGGAGCGCATTCCACATTGATGTGGCATAGAAAGAGAATGTGTTAAGACCTTTGTTAGATCGGAATCTGGGTTTAACGTGGTTAGTGGAACTCCCCCTGGTGTTGTGGTTATGGCGGTCATTTACGTTAAGGAAGTAGTTTGACATGTACTTCGGTATCAGGGAGGTGTAGCGGATTTTATAGACTAGGCTCAGTGCAAGTTGTTTTACTCTGTCCTCCACCCTGAGCCAGCCCACTTTGGAGAAGTGGGTAGGAGTGAGGTGTGATCTGGGGTGGAGGTCTAGAAGTAATCTGACTAGCTTGTTCTGGGATGTTTGGAGTTTAGATTTGAGGGTTTTGGAGGTGCTAGGGTACCAGGAGGTGCATGCGTAATCGAAGAAGGGTTGAACGAGAGTTCCCGCCAGAATCCTCATGGTGCTTTTGTTGACCAGAGAGGAGATTCTATAGAGAAATCTCGTTTGTTGGTTGACCTTTTTGATTACCTTGGTAATCAAAAGACATCACCGTGGAGTTATTGAGTCTGTTTAGCTGATTGGGGAGCTCGCTTCCGCAGATAGTGGGTTCATGACGATGAATTCTGTTTTGTTTGATCAACCGTTTTACTGCCGTGTGACAGGCACCGTTTGGAAACAATTAAGGTGTGTAAATAATAGGGGTGTAACGATTGATCGATACATCGATATATGGATTTATATTCCTAAATTTCAAATATCACTGTTGGCGTTAACACGCTTTTTATGACTTCCCATAAACATGTGTTTATTTTTTTAATGAATTAAGTAATGTTAATGACAACCTTTTTCCAAAACACACTATAGAATGTGAGATATAACAGGATAATGCATACTTTATCATTTGTTTTCAAAACGGTTACAAAAATGTGGGACCCCAAAAATGTACTGTGGGACCCCATTTTTAAGACTTGATGGGGTCCCTGGGACCCCGTTTTGGAAATTCCTAGCGCCAACACTCAGTATATCGAGCTGTGCTTGGCAAGTTTGCCTTCCAAGAGATAGGTATCGATCCAATTTGGTTTTAAAAGGGAATCGATCGATTTTATCGATACTAGAAAAAGGAAAATATTGGATTTAAGAACGGCAGACTTTATATGAAGTTTAGCACTTGTAATATTAAATATTTTAGATTATATTAGATTAGTTTATTTCAAAGGGGACAATGCAATTTCATAAAACATATGACTACAAATGGTTAAAAAAGCCAGAATTAGCCAGAAGGCTAGTTTTCATCTGTAGTCCCCTCGCCATGATGTAAAAAAGCAGTAAAATTACAATTTAAAAGAAAAAGAGAAGAAAAAGAGCGAAAAAGAAAAAAAAGCACACAATACATATACAGTATGATAAGAAATAAAATACAACATCCATCCATCCATCCATTTTCTACCGCTTATTCCCTTTGGGGTCACGGGGGGCGCTGGAGCCTATCTCAGCTACAATCGGGCGGAAGGCGGGGTACACCCTGGACAAGTCGCCACCTCATCGCAGGGCCAACACAGATAGACAGACAACATTCACACTCACATCCACACACTAGGGCCAATTTAGTGTTGCCAATCAACCTATCCCCAGGTGCATGTCTTTGGAAGTGGGAGGAAGCCGGAGTACCCGGAGGGAACCCACGCAGTCACGGGGAGGACATGCAAACTCCACACAGAAAGATCCCGAGCCCGGGATTGAACCCAAGACTACTCAGGACCTTCGTATTGTGAGGCAGATGCACTAACCCCTCTGCCACCGTGAAGCCCAACAACACAACATAACATTTATCTTGGCATCAAAACAGGCTCATATTTTAGTGCTGGCAGCTGTCGGCGTTGATAAGCCACATTTAATTTTTTTTTGTGAAGGCCTTGTACGTTGTGACCAGTTTAACCTCCTCAGGTACTGAGTTCCACACATTTGCGCTCCTTACTGACTAGGCCGACTTACTGAAAGTGCTCCTGCGCAGAGGCGTATAACAGTCACCTCTGACAGAGCCTCGAGTGACACGCTCACTGCTGTTTCTTTGGCTGATGAACTCTGCCAGAACAGCATTGATTGATTGATTGAAACTTTTATTAGTAGATTGCACAGTACAGTACATATTCCGTACAATTGACCACTAAATGGTCAAGTTTTCGACTTGTTTAAGTCGGGGTCCACGTTAATCAATTCATGGTACAAATATATACTATCAGCATAATACAGTCATCACACAAGTTAATCATCAGAGTATATACATTGAATTATTTACAATCTGGGGGGTGGGGGTGTCAGGTTAGGTTGCTATCAGCATATTTCAGTCATCAACAAGTTTATCATCTAAAGCAGCTCTTGTATAACGTGTGTTTTGATTCCCTGAGTTTGTTACAGCTTGTTCAGAAATGACTGTTCTCCTTTAATTTCATAACTTTCTTTTTTTCTTTTTAAAAAAAAATTAATTAATAATTTATTTTTTTATTTTTTTGTCCTGTCCAGCTTTTCAGGCAAATCATATAGTTGATGTAGATGCCCATATCGGCTGTACAGATTTACTTTACAAAAGAGAAGTGTAGGATACTTCTCTTGTTGCCTTATTTGTATTTGACTTTATTAAATGGATTTATATTATCACTTTGGACTTGTTTGCCTCTACAACCAACACACACTTGCAACCACCTCTGGTAAATACTATCTGGTTAATTCCTGCACATAATCTGGCATGCACACACATAGTAGCATACGCACTCCACTCACTCATCAAGAGCTCAATAAATCCTGTTGAGCGAGACTTCCTGTGTTGTGCCGTCTCCTTCCCCCTTGTCGTACATAACAGATACACCTCTAGTAAATACACATTTACAAAATTGTTCATATCTGCGGTGCAGCTATTATATGTAAAAAATGTTATTTCTTCTAAAATTTGGTAGGTGCGGCCTAAATAACGGTGCGCTCTTTAGCCCGAAAAGTACAGTAGTTAGGAAAATGTTCGATTTATAATTATGGATTTGCAAAAATGTGTCAATTAACCGCAATAAACGAGTGATGACTGTACAATGAACTCATCAGCCGTATAAAGACCCACGCAGCAGACGACCCAGTGCCAGAACGTAGTTCTCTGTTTACATTATCTCCGTCGCCTTAGAAGTGAGCTGTGCGCCTCACTTCTCTGGATCTCCCCCTGGACCCTGACTGCCTTCCTCGATCCTCGACTTCCCTCGTTTTTGTACCCGGACCTCAGGACGCCTCCCTCCAGCCCCCCACGGACCTCGCTTGGATCACGGACCTCTTTTGCCCAGCCCCTTTGGACTTGTTTGCCTCTACAACCAACACACTTGCAACAACCTCTGGTAAATACTATCTGGTTAATTCCTGCACATAATCTGGCATGCACACACATAGTAGCATACACACTCCACTCACTCATCAAAAGCTCAATAAATCCTGTTGAGCGAGACTTCCTGTGTTGTGCCGTCTCCTTCCCCCTTGTCGTACATAACAGATACACCTCTAGTAAATACACATTTACAAAATTGTTCATATCTGCGGTGCAGCTATTATATGTAAAAAATGTTATTTCTTCTCAAATTTGGTAGGTGCGGCCTAAATAACGGTGCGCTCTTTAGCCCGAAAAGTACAGTAGTTATGAAAATGTTCGATTTATAATTACGGATTTGCAAAAATGTGTCAATTAACCGCAATAAACGAGTGATGACTGTACAATGAACTCATCAGCCGTATAAAGACCCACGCAGCAGACGACCCAGTGCCAGAACGTAGTTCTCTGTTTACATTATCTCCGTCGCCTTAGAAGTGAGCTGTGCGCCTCACTTCTCTGGATCTCCCCCTGGACCCTGACTGCCTTCCTCGATCCTCGACTTCCCTCGTTTTTGTACCCGGACCTCAGGGCGCCTCCCTCCAGCCCCCCACGGACCTCGCTTGGATCACGGACCTCTTTTGCCCAGCCCCTTTGGACTTGTTTGCCTCTACAACCAACACACTTGCAACAACCTCTGGTAAATACTATCTGGTTAATTCCTGCACATAATCTGGCATGCACACACATAGTAGCATACACACTCCACTCACTCATCAAAAGCTCAATAAATCCTGTTGAGCGAGACTTCCTGTGTCCTGCCGTCTCCTTCCCCTTTGTCGTACATAACAGATACACCTCTAGTAAATACACATTTACAAAATTGTTCATATCTGCAGCTATTGTATTCAAAAATGTTTATTTCTTCTAAAATTTGGTGAGTGCGGCCTAAATAACGGTGCGCTCTTTAGCCCGAAAAGTACAGTAGTTATGAAAATATTCGATTTATAATTACGGATTTGCAAAAATGTGTCAATTAACCGCAATAAACGAGTGATGACTGTACAATGAACTCATCAGCCGTATAAAGACCCACGCAGCAGACGACCCAGTGCCAGAACGTAGTTCTCTGTTTACATTATCTCCGTCGCCTTAGAAGTGAGCTGCGCGCCTCACTTCTCTGGATCTCCCCCTGGACCCTGACTGCCTTCCTCGATCCTCGACTTCCCTCGTTTTTGTACCCGGACCTGAGGACGCCTCCCTCCAGCCCCCCACGGACCTCGCTTGGATCACGGACCTCTTTTGCCCAGCCCCTTTGGACTTGTTTGCCTCTACAACAAACACACTTGCAACAACCTCTGGTAAATACTATCTGGTTAATTCCTGCACATAATCTGGCATGCACACACATAGTAGCATACACACTCCACTCACTCATCAAAAGCTCAATAAATCCTGTTGAGCGAGACTTCCTGTGCTGTGCCGTCTCCTTCCCCCTTGTCGTACATAACAGATACACCTCTAGTAAATACACATTTACAAAATTGTTCATATCTGCGGTGCAGCTATTATATGTAAAAAATGTTATTTCTTCTAAAAATTTGGTAGGTGCGGCCTAAATAACGTTGCGCTCTTTAGCCCGAAAAGTACAGTAGTTATGAAAATGTTCGATTTATAATTATGGATTTGCAAAAATGTGTCAATTAACCGCAATAAACGAGTGATGACTGTACAATGAACTCATCAGCCGTATAAAGACCCACGCAGCAGACGACCCAGTGCCAGAACGTAGTTCTCTGTTTACATTATCTCCGTCGCCTTAGAAGTGAGCTGTGCGCCTCACTTCTCTGGATCTCCCCCTGGACCCTGACTGCCTTCCTCGATCCTCGACTTCCCTCGTTTTTGTACCCGGACCTCAGGACGCCTCCCTCCAGCCCCCCACGGACCTCGCTTGGATCACGGACCTCTTTTGCCCAGCCCCTTTGGACTTGTTTGCCTCTACAACCAACACACTTGCAACAACCTCTGGTAAATACTATCTGGTTAATTCCTGCACATAATCTGGCATGCACACACATAGTAGCATACACACTCCACTCACTCATCAAAAGCTCAATAAATCCTGTTGAGCGAGACTTCCTGTGTCGTGCCGTCTCCTTCCCCCTTGTCGTACATAACAGATACACCTCTAGTAAATACACATTTACAAAATTGTTCATATCTGCGGTGCAGCTATTATATGTAAAAAATGTTATTTCTTCTAAAATTTGGTAGGTGCGGCCTAAATAACGGTGCGCTCTTTAGCCCGAAAAGTACAGTAGTTATGAAAATGTTCGATTTATAATTATGGATTTGCAAAAATGTGTCAATTAACCGCAATAAACGAGTGATGACTGTACAATGAACTCATCAGCCGTATAAAGACCCACGCAGCAGACGACCCAGTGCCAGAACGTAGTCCTCTGTTTACATTATCTCCGTCGCCTTAGAAGTGAGCTGTGCGCCTCACTTCTCTGGATCTCCCCCTGGACCCTGACTGCCTTCCTCGATCCTCGACTTCCCTCGTTTTTGTACCCGGACCTCAGGACGCCTCCCTCCAGCCCCCCACGGACCTCGCTTGGATCACGGACCTCTTTTGCCCAGCCCCTTTGGACTTGTTTGCCTCTACAACCAACACACACTTGCAACCACCTCTGGTAAATACTATCTGGTTAATTCCTGCACATAATCTGGCATGCACACACATAGTAGCATACGCACTCCACTCACTCATCAAGAGCTCAATAAATCCTGTTGAGCGAGACTTCCTGTGTTGTGCCGTCTCCTTCCCCCTTGTCGTACACAACAGATACACCTCTAGTAAATACACATTTACAAAATTGTTCATATCTGCGGTGCAGCTATTATATGTAAAAAATGTTATTTCTTCTAAAAATTTGGTAGGTGCGGCCTAAATAACGGTGCGCTCTTTAGCCCGAAAAGTACAGTAGTTATGAAAATGTTCGATTTATAATTATGGATTTGCAAAAATGTGTCAATTAACCGCAATAAACGAGTGATGACTGTACAATGAACTCATCAGCCGTATAAAGACCCACGCAGCAGACGACCCAGTGCCAGAACGTAGTTCTCTGTTTACATTATCTCCGTCGCCTTAGAAGTGAGCTGTGCGCCTCACTTCTCTGGATCTCCCCCTGGACCCTGACTGCCTTCCTCGATCCTCGACTTCCCTCGTTTTTGTACCCGGACCTCAGGACGCCTCCCTCCAGCCCCCCACGGACCTCGCTTGGATCACGGACCTCTTTTGCCCAGCCCCTTTGGACTTGTTTGCCTCTACAACCAACACACTTGCAACAACCTCTGGTTAATTCCTGCACATAATCTGGCATGCACACACATAGTAGCATACACACTCCACTCACTCATCAAAAGCTCAATAAATCCTGTTGAGCGAGACTTCCTGTGTCGTGCCGTCTCCTTCCCCCTTGTCGTACATAACAGATACACCTCTAGTAAATACACATTTACAAAATTGTTCATATCTGCAGCTATTGTATTCAAAAATGTTTATTTCTTCTAAAATTTGGTGAGTGCGGCCTATATAACCGTGCGCTCTTTAGCCCGAAAAGTACAGTAGTTATGAAAATGTTCGATTTATAATTACGGATTTGCAAAAATGTGTCAATTAACCGCAATAAACGAGTGATGACTGTACAATGAACTCATCAGCCGTATAAAGACCCACGCAGCAGACGACCCAGTGCCAGAACGTAGTTCTCTGTTTACATTATCTCCGTCGCCTTAGAAGTGAGCTGTGCGCCTCACTTCTCTGGATCTCCCCCTGGACCCTGACTGCCTTCCTTGATCCTCGACTTCCCTCGTTTTTGTACCCGGACCTCAGGACGCCTCCCTCCAGCCCCCACGGACCTCGCTTGGATCACGGACCTCTTTTGCCCAGCCCCTTTGGACTTGTTTGCCTCTACAACCAACACACTTGCAACAACCTCTGGTAAATACTATCTGGTTAATTCCTGCACATAATCTGGCATGCACACACATAGTAGCATACACACTCCACTCACTCATCAAAAGCTCAATAAATCCTGTTGAGCGAGACTTCCTGTGTCGTGCCGTCTCCTTCCCCCTTGTCATACATAACAGATACACCTCTAGTAAATACACATTTACAAAATTGTTCATATCTGCAGCTATTGTATTCAAAAATGTTTATTTCTTCTAAAATTTGGTGAGTGCGGCCTAAATAACGGTGCGCTCTTTAGCCCGAAAAGTACAGTAGTTATGAAAATATTCGATTTATAATTACGGATTTGCAAAAATGTGTCAATTAACCGCAATAAACGAGTGATGACTGTACAATGAACTCATCAGCCGTGTTTATGCTGACCGAGCAGTTTGTTTTTTACCACTTTGGTTCCGTTGCTGCCGTGCTGTGCAAAAATACTTGTTAGTAAATGATCACGTGACAGGTCAAAGACAGGTACATTTTCTATGAGCAAAATTTTTTCCACTGCTTTTCGTGCTTGGAACCACCGACAGTCCTCCTCAGCTTTCATATTATTCAACTGATTCCCCGGGTGGATTCTCAGATGTCCCTTATACAAACTTGTCACTCCACACTGTGGAGTTCAGGCGTCTGAGTCCGGCGTTGGAGATGCTGACCACGTTCCGTTGGGTTTTGATCACATCAGCGCTGCAGGCGGGCGGCATGGAGCGGGGGAAGAAGACGAGGCGGGGGCTTGGCTGGAGTGACTCTGAGCTGTCAAGGTTCATTGGAGGTCTTCTCCGCATCTAACATGGTGCATGTAGCTGTGTGCTGTTATTCACACTGGTCATGTCCTGTGTTCATATCCGTGTTGTTATTCACCAGCGTTTACAGTGTGACACAGCGCAGCACTAGTGTCTATCGATTGCTTTCCCACTGGGGAGTTTTGTGGCGTCAACCACTATAAAAGAAAACCAATTTCTGTTGCTTGTTTTCCTAAATGGCCTCTGACTTGATTATGCCGAGGTGGAAGTAATTTCACGATTGATCCATACAACTGCTCTCTTGCTGCTCCTTAACAGTAAGCTGGCTTTGTGTGTGCATGTGTGTGTGTGTGTGTTCTTGTATTTCTTGTATTTGGGGACAAGTTAGGACCGAAATCATGGTCCCAATACGGAAAACCATTGCATCTAATACGGAATGTCTCATTTGCACCCTTGGTGGTGAAATCTATCAAATTTAGGGTGGTCCCTAAAAGGAGGGATTTTTCAGATTGTTTTAAAAAGTGCTCCCCTCTGGTCAACATATGAAATAACAAGTGTGTGTAAAAATTTGAAGTGCTCCCCCTTCTGGCCAACATATGTAATAACAAGTGTGTGTAAGAAACTGAAATGCGCCCCCTTTGGCCAAAAGGGGGCGCATTTCAGGGATGCTCTACCCACTACGGCATTTGTACTTTGTATTTGTACACTTTCAGGGTTGCTCTACCCCAGGGGTCGGCAACCTTTACCAGTCAAAGAGCCATTTTGACCAGTTTCACAAATTATAGAAAACAATGGGAGCCGCAAACATTTTTTGAAATTTTAAATGAAATAACACTACATACTATTTTTTTTTTGCTTTGTGCTATGTATTAACCAGGGGTCTCAGACACGCTGCCCACACCTTCATGTGGAATTTGAAAGCTGGTGCGGCACGCGGGTTTTAAATGAATGGCGCTTGTCAGCGTCATGCGTGCCGTGATGGTACAGCATATAGCACCCACTACAGCCAGCGTGCCTTATCAGCCACACGTTGTATGAAGCTTTCGCTTGCTCACGTAGGTGACAGCAAGGCATACTTGGTCAACAACCACACAGGTCACACTGATGGTGGTGGTATGAAAAAAAACAAACTTTAACACTCTTACTAATAATGCGCCACACTGTGAACCCACACCAAACAAGAATGACAAACACATTTCGGGAGAACATCTGCACCGTAACACAACATAAACACAACAGGACAAATACCCAGAATCCCATGCAGCCCTAACTCTTCCGGGATACATTATACCCCCGACCCCCACCAAACCCCGCCCACCTCAACTGACGCACAGAGAGGGGGGGCGGGGAGGGGGTTGATGTGTGAGGGAGCAGGGTTGGGGTGGGGGCGGGGTTTTGGTGGTAGAAGGGGTGTATAATGTAGCCCGGAAGAGTCGGGGCTGCATGGGATTCTGGGTGTTTGTTCTGTTGTGTTTATGTTGTGTTAAGGTGCAGATGTTCTCCCGAAATGTGTTTGTCATTCTTGTTTGGTTTTGGTTCAAAGTGTGGCGCATTTTTAGTAAGAGTGTTAAAGTTGTTTTATATGACCACCGTCAGTGTAACCTGTGTGGCTGTTGACCAAGTATGCCTTGCTGTCACGTACGTGTGCAAGCAGAACATGTATATTGTATAACAAGTGTTGGGCTGGCACGCTGTTAATACAGATTGTAGAGGGTGCCAAATGTTGTACCATCATGGCACGCCCTTATTATAGCCATAAGGGTGAAAATCGGTGAATATTAATCCCGGGAGTTTTCTGCGAGAGGCACTGAAATCCGGAAGTCTCACGGGGAAATTGGGGGGTTCAGCAAGTAAGCTGCTGAGCCGCATCAGAGTGATCAAAGAGCCGCATGCGGCTCCGGAGCCGCGGGTTGCCGACCCCTGCTCTACCCACTACGCCATTGGGACGGCATGGCGTAGTGGGTAGAGCAACCGTGCCAGAAACCTGAGAGTTGCAGGTTCGCTCCCCGCCTCTTACCATCCAAAAATCGCTGACGTTGTGTCCTTGGGCGGGACACTTCACCCTTTGCCCCCGGTGCCACTCACACCGGTGAATTGAATGATGAATGATAGGTGGTGGTCGGAGGGGCCGTTGGGGCAAATTGCAGCCATGCTTCCGTCAAGTCTACCCCAGGGCAGCTATGGCTATGAAAGTAGCTTACCACCACCAGGTGTGAATGAATGATGGGATCTACATGTAAAGCGACTTTGGGTACTTAGAAAAGCGCTATATAAATCCCAGGTATTATTATTATTAAAATGAATGAGTAAAATAAAATAAATATGTATATAGCGACATACTGTAATAACTTGAAGTAAATGGATGATATTCACTGCTGTTGTAATTGTTCTATGGTGTTGTGAATAAACTTGAAACTATAAATAATGCAGATTAAAAACCAATTACAAAAAAAAAAGAAAGAACTAAAAGAAGGTTTTTTTTCTCACAATGTGTTGACTTCTGTTTCTGTAATATTGCAATATTTTCTCGTAAAATTATTACTTTTTTAATGAAAATATTTGACTTTTTAATGCAAAACGGTGACATTTGTCATATAAAATTCGGACTTTTATCACGGTATTGCCAATTTTTTTGTTGTTCTTGTAAAATAGTGACATTTTTAAGTAAAATTATGACTTGTCATAATTTTCCAAGTAAAATTCTGATTGTTATTATAATATTGCCAACGTTTGTACGTTTTCTTATAAAATTGTGACATTTGTCGAGCAAAATTACAACTCTTTTCATAAAGTTGCACAAATGTTCAGTTTTTCTTGTAAAATTTTGACTTGCGTTGAGTAAAATGACGACTTTTATTATAATACTGCCAAAATTCTAAGTTTTTCTTGTGAAATTGTGACCTTTTTCTTGTGAAATTCCAACTCATTTTTCACAGCAAGCTTTTTTATATTTGCATAGTATGTACAGGTAAAAGCCAGTAAATTAGAATATTTTGAAAAACTTGATTTATTTCAGTAATTGCATTCAAAAGGTGTAACTTGTACATTATATTTATTCATTGCACACAGACTGATGCATTCAAATGTTTATTTCATTTAATTTTGATGATTTGAAGTGGCAACAAATGAAAATCCAAAATTCCGTGTGTCACAAAATTAGAATATTACTTAAGGCTAATACAAAAAAGGGATTTTTAGAAATGTTGGCCAACTGAAAAGTATGAAAATGAAAAATATGAGCATGTACAATACTCAATACTTGGTTGGAGCTCCTTTTGCCTCAATTACTGCGTTAATGCGGCGTGGCATGGAGTCGATGAGTTTCTGGCACTGCTCAGGTGTTATGAGAGCCCAGGTTGCTCTGATAGTGGCCTTCAACTCTTCTGCGTTTTTGGGTCTGGCATTCTGCATCTTCCTTTTCACAATACCCCACAGATTTTCTATGGGGCTAAGGTCAGGGGAGTTGGCGGGCCAATTTAGAACAGAAATACCGTGGTCCGTAAACCAGGCACGGGTAGATTTTGCGCTGTGTGCAGGCGCCAAGTCCTGTTGGAACTTGAAATCTCCATCTCCATAGAGCAGGTCAGCAGCAGGAAGCATGAAGTGCTCTAAAACTTGCTGGTAGACGGCTGCGTTGACCCTGGATCTCAGGAAACAGAGTGGACCGACACCAGCAGATGACATGGCACCCCAAACCATCACCCAACCATGCAAGTTTTGCATTTCCTTTGGAAATCGAGGTCCCAGAGTCTGGAGGAAGACAGGAGAGGCACAGGATCCACGTTGCCTGAAGTCTAGTGTAAAGTTTCCACCATTAGTGATGGTTTGGGGTGCCATGTCATCTGCTGGTGTCGGTCCACTCTGTTTCCTGAGATCCAGGGTCAACGCAGCCGTCTACCAGCAAGTTTTAGAGCACTTCATGCTTCCTGCTGCTGACCTGCTCTATGGAGATGGAGATTTCAAGTTCCAACAGGACTTGGCGCCTGCACACAGCGCAAAATCTACCCGTGCCTGGTTTACGGACCATGGTATTTCTGTTCTAAATTGGCCCGCCAACTCCCCTGACCTTAGCCCCATAGAAAATCTGTGGGGTATTGTGAAAAGGAAGATGCAGAATGCCAGACCCAAAAACGCAGAAGAGTTGAAGGCCACTATCAGAGCAACCTGGGCTCTCATAACACCTGAGCAGTGGCAGAAACTCATCGACTCCATGCCACGCCGCATTAACGCAGTAATTGAGGCAAAAGGAGCTCCAACCAAGTATTGAGTATTGTACATGCTCATATTTTTCATTTTCATACTTTTCAGTTGGCCAACATTTCTAAAAATCCCTTTTTTGTATTAGCCTTAAGTAATATTCTAATTTTGTGACACACGGAATTTTGGATTTTCATTTGTTGCCACTTCAAATCATCAAAATTAAATGAAATAAACATTTGAATGCATCAGTCTGTGTGCAATGAATAAATATAATGTACAAGTTACACCTTTTGAATGCAATTACTGAAATAAATCAAGTTTTTCAAAATATTCTAATTTACTGGCTTTTACCTGTATATAGTATTAATGTTGTAAATACAAATCTAGAAAGGGTGGTCCTAAAGAGGTGGGCATTTTTCGGAGGTCTCAAGAAGGTAACAAATACAAGAATGGATTAGTGTGTGTGTGTGTGTGCGTGTGTGTTAACATGTGTACAACTGCTTGAAAATCCTCCTATTGGAAGAAACCGATACACTCCAAACCACACACGTACAACAAATTATAAATGAACACTTCAACATCAGCTTTACATGCATAAATACGATAATATAACTTGCATATAATTCTACACATTTTTTTTAATTGCAAGATTTGAGATATGCCGAATACAACATTTGACTTTTTAATAACACTAATTTTTCAAGCACCAGGAAAGTATTGAAAGCGCTTTACTTACACATTTTGTTATGTTACAGCCTTTTTATAAAATTTTATAAATTCATTTTTGTCCTCAAAATTCTACACATAATACCCCATAATGACAGTGTGAAGGTTTTTTTTTTTTTTTTTTTTTTGCAAATGTATCACTAATAAAAACCTTAAAAATCGGCTCAATACTTTGTTGATGCACCTTTGGCAGCAAATACAGCCTCAAGTCTTTTTAAATACAATGCAGCAATGTACAGAGACATCCAATCTGATGGAGCTCGGGAGGTGCTGCAAAGAGGAATGGGCGAAAAAGCCCAACGATAGGTGTGCCAAGCTTGTTGCACCGTATTCAAAAATACTTGAGGCTGTAATTGCTGCCAAAGGTGCATCAGTTTGTCCCACATGCCAATTTGAATGTTCCCTGCATTTTAAGTATTTCCCCTAGCTCTACTTCTTCCTGCTAAGCTCTGCTTCTTCTTACTCCTCTTTGGGCCATGTTGTAGTGAGAAATTGCAAATACAGTATGTGATGGCCTACATTTGAGCTATTTGAGATAAATTAGAACCATAGCCATAACCATAAGACTGCAATCTGTCTGTGGCGGTGAGGAGTTGCGGGGGGGAGACGACGTAATAATGTATTGGTCAAATTTACATAACAATTTGCAAAAAGTGAGTAAATAGCAAAACAAATATGTTTCGAACTACAAATTAACTTTTTTTCTGTCGCTTCTTTTTGCCATTTTTTTCAATGTCGCAAAGACGAAGCAGCCTGTGAGTGCTTATAGACGGGGGAGGGGCCCACGGCAGCACCCGCTGCTCGTTGAAAAGAGCAATATGTTATTTCATGACAGTTTTCAAGTCTCTTCACTAGATTTGTTACGAGTCGCTTTTTTGACAAAGCATATCTGGAGGGTTCTGATTACTCGCTAAATATAAGTTGGCAACATCCATCCGTCCTGCTTCATCCTTTCATTCCCTGGAAGACCAGGTGTGTTATAATGCGTTAACGAGCATGGGCAGCTCGCACCAAATCTAGTCGTGTATTTAATAAACTAATAAATGCAATTTCGGTGGAAATTGCGTGTGAATGCTGAAAAGCCAAACTGAAATGTTAACAGCATGCTAGCCAGTAGAGCTGGGCCATGTGGACGAAAAAATATATCTCGATATATTTTTACTTAAACTCGATATTCAATATATACACTATATTGCCAAAATGATTTAGCCACTTGCCTTTACTCACATGTGAACTTGAAGTGCCATCCCATGGAATTGTCCAAAATGTTTTGGTATCCTGGAGCATTCAAAGTTCCTTTCACTGGAACTAAGGGGCCAAGCCCAACTCCTGAAAAACCAACCCCACACTATAATTCCTCCTCCACCAAATTTCACACTCAGCACAATGCAGTCCGAAATGTAGCGTTCTCCTGGCAACCTCCAAACCCAGACTCGTCCATCAGATTGCCAGATGGAAAAGCGTGATTCATCACTCCAGAGAAGGAGTCTCCACTGCTCTAGAGTCCAGTGGCGACGTGCTTTACACCACTGCATCCCACGCTTTGCATTGGACTTGGTGATGTACGGCTTAGATTCTGCTGCTCGGCCATGGAAACCCATTCCATGAAGCTCTCTGCGTACTGTACGCGGGCTAATTGGAAGGTCACATGAAGTTTGGAGCTCTGTAGCAACTGGCAATGCAAAGACTTTCTGCACGATGCGCTTCAGCATCCACTGGCCCCTCTCTGTCAGTTTTCGTGGCCTACCACTTGGTGGCTGACTTGCTGTTGTTCCCAAACTCTTCACTTTTCTTATAGTAAAGTTGACTTTGGAATATTTAGGAGCGAGGAAATTTCACGACTGGATTTGTTGCACAGGTGGAAATCACTGAGAGCGGCCCATTCTTTCACAAATGTTTGTAGAAACAGTCTCCAAGTCATAACAGTCTCCATGATTTTATACACCGGGCCAAGTGATTAGGACACGTGATACTCATCATTTGGATGGGTGGCCAAATACTTTTGGCAATATAGTGTATCTCGATTAGAGATGCGCGGTTTGCGGGCACAACCGCGGAGTCCGCGGATTATCCGCGGATCGGGCGGATGAAATTTAAAAAAATAAGATTTTATCCGCGTGCGGGTCGGGTCGGGCGGATCAATTAGATATTTTTTTTTTTTTTTTTTTTTTTTTTTTTTTTTTTGCGGGTGGCAGTTAAACCAATTCGGAAATATATATACATAGTTAAATGTTGTTACCCACATACGAAAAACGAGCAGGCACCTGCTGCATATGCCACAACAGAAGAAAAAAAAAGAAAAGAGATGGACACTTTTACGGAGCGGAGAAGGGACGCCTCGCCGGTGTCCGGGACCGAGGCCCCTTCCCCCGAGAGGGCCCCACCGGGAGCCGTAGCTGAGGCGATCCGCGAGAAGGGCCCGACGCATGTCCAGGGTCACTACCGCGCCCACCGCACCGACACCCCGCCTCGTCTGCCTTCGCCGCGGCCGGCGTCACGCGCAGCAGGTAAGCAGCTTACCTGCCCGCCACCCCCCGAAATTCACATTTCTATCACAATTATCATACTGTAAACATGGTAAGCTAACTTCATTAAAATTAATAGTCCTGTCAATAGCATGGAATTACAATTCAAATGTAGTTTTTTTGTAAGCCTTTCAAAAGAATTCAAAATATGAAAAATTAATGAAAATTAATTTAAGCCATCAGACACTTGAAAAGTGGCACATCACATCTCTAATGTAATCATTTTAACTTTTCAACAGAAATAGCACTGCAAAAATATTAAGGACATACTTCTGTATTTTGGTAGTTATGCTGTCAACATTTAACAAGATTTCTTCAACTTGGACTTGAAAGCATAAATAGTATAAACACTTTTAACAGTATGTCGTGCTGTGAAATACAGCCGACAGGATTGCGCACCACACAGGAAGCAAGGCCAAAGCGCATGCAGGTGCAGGAGAAGAAAGGACTTCTTTCATTTAAGGTTTGTGATAAACCATCAAACTCATTCGTTAAAAGGACTCTATAGTAATATAAAGCAAATTTTTCTGGACATTATCATGCAAGAAAAGTTTATTTTTGGGACCGCGATCACCGCGTAATGATTTTTAAAGGTTGCATTACAAACATTTAACTGTCCCATGTGATCAGCCAGTGCGATTGGAAGTCCATGCTCAATTATTGCCTCCGTAAATAAAACTTCGGCATTTATCACATCCAAAGAATCTGTTTGGGCGACGAAAAACGTTGAAAGTTTTCCACTTGTATCGCCAGCAACGGCATTAGACTTGTGTTTTTTTGTCCCAAAGTGGTCTTTTACATCGCTAATTCCTCCGTGTCCGATCGAAAAATCTTGTCTGCACAAGGTGCAATTCGCGTAGTTTTCACCCTTTTTTTTTTAAATTAAAGAAAAAACGTATTTTTTATCACTGCACCCGTAACCCGGAATAGGTTGATGAAAACCGTACGAATTACGGGAAAACCGGAGTAGTTGGCAGGTGCCTCACTAATGCCTTGCATCGTCTATATTAGATATACCGGGCGGATGGCGGGCGGATGCAGTTCTGATCAAATGTTAGATCGGGTGGATTGCGGATGGTTGACGACTTTCTGATGCGGTTGCGGATGAAATATTTGCCTATCCGCGCATCTCTAATCTCGATATATTTTTCGGTGAAAGTATGCATATAAATATATTCATTTTTGAGCGATATTCAGTGAAATTGAAGTGAATGGCAACTGTGCTGCAAACGGTCAGTGGCACTTTTATTAACCCAGTTAGTCAAGATGGGTATAAACAGCACAGAAAAGAAACAGTTTAAGTAGTACATAATTACATAACAAATAAAATAGAAAAATATTATTTCTACGTCAAATAAATAACATAGCTGTGCAAATAGTTAGAAAGGAGATTAAAGACAACGCATCCCAGCTACAACTGGGTTCTATGAACACAGATACAACTGTATCTACGACGGATACTGCAATACAAAATAGTCTCTCTCTTTTTGATGAAATAACATTAGAGGAACTATTACAGCGTGTAAGTGGGATAAAAGAAACAACATGTTTACTTGACCCACTTCCTGGGAAACTTATCAAGGAGCTTTTTGTATTATTAGGTCCATCAGTGCTAAATATTATAAACTTATCACTTTCCTCTGGCACTGTTCCCCTAGCATTCAAGAAAGCGGTTATTCATCCTCTACTCAAAAGACCTAACCTTGATCCTGACCTCATGGTAAATTACCGACCGGTGTCCCACCTTCCCTTTATTTCGAAAATCCTCGAAAAAATTAGTGTCTAACAATCTCTGTGAACCTTTTCAATCCGGTTTCAGGGCAAATCACTCTACGGAGACAGCCCTCGCAAAAATGACTAATGATCTACTGCTAACGATGGATTCTGATGCGTCATCTATGTTGCTGCTTCTTGATCTTAGCGCTGCTTTCGATACCGTCGATCATAATATTTTATTAGAGCGTATCAAAACACGTATTGGTATGTCAGACTTAGCTTTGTCGTGGTTTAACTCTTATCTTACTGACAGGATGCAATGCGTCTCCCATAATAATGTGACCTCGGACTATGTTAAGGTAACGTGCGGAGTTCCTCAGGGTTCGGTTCTTGGCCCTGCACTCTTTAGTATTTATATGCTGCCGCTAGGCGACATCATACGCAAATACGGTGTTAGCTTTCATTGCTATGCTGATGACACCCAACTCTACATGCCCCTAAAGCTGACCAACACGCCGGATTGTAGTCAGCTGGAGGCGTGTCTTAATGAAATTAAACAATGGATGTCCGCTAACTTCTTGCAACTCAACGCCAAGAAAACGGAAATGCTGATTATCGGTCCTGCTAAACACTGACATTTATTTAATAATACCACCTTAACATTTGACAACCAAACAATTACACAAGGCGAATCAGTAAAGAATCTGGGTATTATCTTCGACCCAACTCTCTCGTTTGAATCACACATTAAGAGTGTTACTAAAACGGCCTTCTTTCATCTCCGTAATATCGCTAAAATTCGTTCTATTTTATCCACTAGCGACGCTGAGATCATTATTCATGCGTTCGTTACGTCTCGTCTCGACTACTGTAACGTATTATTTTCGGGTCTCCCTATGTCTAGCATTAAAAAATTACAGTTGGTACAAAATGCGGCTGCTAGACTTTTGACAAGAACAAGAAAGTTTGATCATATTACGCCTATACTGGCTCACCTGCACTGGCTTCCTGTGCACTTAAGAAGTGACTTTAAGGTTTTACTACTTACGTATAAAATACTACACGGTCTAGCTCCGTCCTATCTTGTCGATTGCATTGTACCATATGTCCCGGCAAGAAATCTGCGTTCAAAGAACTCCGGCTTATTAGTGATTCCCAGAGCCCAAAAAAAGTCTGCGGGCTATAGAGCGTTTTCTATTCGTGCTCCAGTACTATGGAATGCCCTCCCGGTAACAATTAGAGATGCTACCTCAGTAGAAGCATTTAAGTCCCATCTTAAAACTCATTTGTATACTCTAGCCTTTAAATAGCCCCCCTGTTAGACCAGTTGATCTGCCGTTTCTTTTCTTTTCTCCTCTGCTCCCCTTTTCCTTGAGGGGGTGGGGGCACAGGTCCGGTGGCCATGGATGAAGTGCTGGCTGTCCAGAGTCGGGACCCGGGGTGGACCGCTCGCCTGTGCATCGGCTGGGAACATCTCTACGCTGCTGACCCGTCTCCGCTCGGGATGGTGTCCTGCTGGCCCCACTATGGACTGGACTCTTACTATTATGTTAGATCCACTATGGACTGGACTCTCACAATATTATGTCAGACCCACTCGACATCCATTGCTTTCGGTCTCCCCTAGAGGGGGGGGGTTACCCACATATGCGGTCCTCTCCAAGGTTTCTCATAGTCATTCACATCGACGTCCCACTTGGGTGAGTTTTTCCTTGCCCGTATGTGGGCTTTGTACCGAGGATGTCGTTGTGGCTTGTGCAGCCCTTTGAGACACTTGTGATTTAGGGCTATATAAATAAAGATTGATTGATTGATTGATTGAAATAATACAAAATGTATCAAACTCAGATAAAAATTCAAAAAAACATTTGCAGGCAGGCCCTTTGTGATTTCCCATCCTGGTTCGATGACCCGCCCTATCTTGCCTCTGATTGGCCTGTCCCTAACCAATCGTGACTCATCATAGCAAACAACCAACCAATCATGGATGTTCTTGGAAGGAGGAAGGGGAGGGGTTTAGTAGCCCATGAGAGGGAGTGAGGAGCGGGGGGAGAACAAGGAACACAACAAATAAGCGGCGTTTGGTCATTTTAACGTGAAATTAATTATGTCGATATTACGATATTTTCTTGATTCATATCTTGTTTAAAAATATATCAATATATCGCCCAGCCCTACGAGCCAGGTAATAACAAAATATGACTCTTAGATGTACACCTGTCAATGAGGAAATAAAGGCTCCGTATTTTTCGGACTATAAGTCGCTCCGGAGTATAAGTCGCACCAGCCGAAAATGCATAATAAAGAAGGAAAAATACATATATAAGTCGCATTTTTTGGGGGAAATTTATTTGATAAAATCCAACACCAAGAATAGACATTTGAAAGGCAATTTTAAATAAATAAAGAATAGTGAACAACAGGTTGAATAAGTGTACGTTATATGACGCATAAATAACCAACTGAGAACGTGCCTGGTATGTTAACGTAACATATTATGGTAAGAGTCATTCAAATAACTATAACATATAAAACATGCTATATGTTTACCAAACAATCTGTCACTCATAATCGCTAAATCCCATGAAATCTTCCTCCTCGGTGTCGCTTCTAAACAACTCTTCCAACTCCACTTCTATCGGTACGTCTAGTCTCTTACGTGAATGAGATAAATAATATTGTTTGATATTTTACGGTAATGTGTTAATAATTTCACACATAAGTCGCTCCAGAGTATAAGTCGCACCCCCCGGCCAAACTGTGAAAAAAAACCTGCGACTTATAAAATACATGCTAATGTTAGCATGCTAATAGGGAAATGACAAAATATTTTACCTTTAAAAATGTGTTAAAAAGCTAGCATGCTAATGTTAGCATCCAAAATATCAAATAACATTAGAAAGGCACATTTTGACTTTAGAATGCTTTTAATCGGTTAAGAAGTATGGTAAATGTGAACATTTAAAAAATTGACCATTCATTTCGAATGGATACAATTTACCAGAAAATGTAGAATTCCTAAACTTAAAAAAAAAAAAAAAAAAAAAAAAAAGGTAGCTCATGTGTTATGAAAGAGCCGGATTTTTTCAAGGTAGAATGGTGTGAATGGGATGAAAATGTGGTAGGAGAAGAATAATTTGAATAGTATATATGCAAAGGCTCAGCATATGTATTGTCCAGTTTGAGGACGACTACCATTTTCATAACTCAAACACAAGACGATCTGTCTTTTTCCGACCATATTCAAGAAGAAACATTCCATCCTAAATCTGCCATTTCCGCCACAGACACTTTTGTGTGCAGTTTTATTTGGCATGTGTTCAAGTTTTTGTCTTATATTTAGTAAATGTGCTATCTATTTACCTGCTCGGTGGCCTCGTGGTGAGTGAGTTGTGAGTTCAAAGACTATAAAAATGATTTGATTTGATTTTGATTTTTTATTAAGGCTCCCCATTAGCTGGTTGCCACAACAACCCACTAGTCTTCTTGGGGTCCACACACTCAATACCATTACCGCATTTTCCACACTATAAGGCGCACCGGATTATAAGGCGCACCTTCAACGAATGGCCTATTTTAAAACTTTGTTCATATATAAGGCGCACCACATTATAAGGCGCATAGAATAGACGCTACAGTAGAGGCTGGGGTTGCGAGACCTGGTGTGGCTCAATATTGGCCCATATATAAGGCGCACCGGATTATAAGGCGCACGGGATTATAAGGCGCACTGTCAGCTTTTGAGAAAATTGGAGGTTTTTAGGTGCGCCTTATAGTGCGGAAAATACGGTACAAGTAAAAGCATATAATTATAACTACACAATACAGAAACAAATAAAAGCATCAACAAGCAAACAATTTACATTCACAGAATATTAATTACCGTACAAATATAACTACATAATACAAAACCAAACAAAAATCATCAACAAGCAAACTAATTTAAAGACTCATAAAAATTGGACCCGTTGCCTCCCTGCTAGGCACTCAGCATCAAGGGTTGGAATTGGGGGTTGAATCACCAAAATGATTCCCGAGCGCGGCCACCGCTGCTGCCCACTGCTCCCCTCACCTCCCAGGGGGTGAACGTGGGGATGGGTCAAATGCAGAGGGCACTTTCACCACACCTAGTGTGTGTGTGACTATCTTTGGGACTTCAACAATAACATTGGACAATATCCGATGCTAAAGTATTTGTCGGTACAGAATGCTACAAGACTATTGATGTCATTAGGAGTTATTGATTGCCAGCTGCACAAAACTACCACCGTGGTCAATCATAAACATTGACACTAAGATTGCGTTGTTTTTTTTACCCCGCAACCAGGTCGCTTGAAAGGAAGTTGCAGAGACCAGTACTTGCCAAATCTCGCACACTACCCAGCATCCCCCAGTCCCCCCGGGTGTCCAGGCTCCATCACTCTGATCTCATTGGCGGAAGTCCCTCCCGCAGGAAGACCCCAGCCCTTGCCGGCAGCAACCCGAAGGCCTGCACGCTGCCCCCTGCAGGTAGGCACGGCATGCTGCTTGTCATTGCGTTGGCATCTTTGAAGCATGTGGCTTCCACGCACTTTGTTTGATTTGACAATGACAACGTGTCATGATCATGTTCTCGTGATAAAAGGACTCTGCAGGGGATGGAAGCGAGATACATACATACAGGTAAAAGCCAGTAAATTAGAATATTTTGAAAAACTTGATTTATTTCAGTAATTGCATTCAAAAGGTGTAACTTGTACATTATATTTATTCATTGCACACAGACTGATGCATTCAAATGTTTATTTCATTTAATTTTGATGATTTGAAGTGGCAACAAATGAAAATCCAAAATTCCGTGTGTCACAAAATTAGAATATTACTTAAGGCTAATACAAAAAAGGGATTTTTAGAAATGTTGGCCAACTGAAAAGTATGAAAATGAAAAATATGAGCATGTACAATACTCAATACTTGGTTGGAGCTCCTTTTGCCTCAATTACTGCGTTAATGCGGCGTGGCATGGAGTCGATGAGTTTCTGGCACTGCTCAGGTGTTATGAGAGCCCAGGTTGCTCTGATAGTGGCCTTCAACTCTTCTGCGTTTTTGGGTCTGGCATTCTGCATCTTCCTTTTCACAATACCCCACAGATTTTCTATGGGGCTAAGGTCAGGGGAGTTGGCGGGCCAATTTAGAAGAGAAATACCATGGTCCGTAAACCAGGCACGGGTAGATTTTGCGCTGTGTGCAGGCGCCAAGTCCTGTTGGAACTTGAAATCTCCATCTCCATAGAGCAGGTCAGCAGCAGGAAGCATGAAGTGCTCTAAAACTTGCTGGTAGACGGCTGCGTTGACCCTGGATCTCAGGAAACAGAGTGGACCGACACCAGCAGATGACATGGCACCCCAAACCATCACCCAACCATGCAAATTTTGCATTTCCTTTGGAAATCGAGGTCCCAGAGTCTGGAGGAAGACAGGAGAGGCACAGGATCAACGTTGCCTGAAGTCTAGTGTAAAGTTTCCACCATCAGTGATGGTTTGGGGTGCCATGTCATCTGCTGGTGTCGGTCCACTCTGTTTCCTGAGATCCAGGGTCAACGCAGCCGTCTACCAGCAAGTTTTAGAGCACTTCATGCTTCCTGCTGCTGACCTGCTCTATGGAGATGGAGATTTCAAGTTCCAACAGGACTTGGCGCCTGCACACAGCGCAAAATCTACCCGTGCCTGGTTTACGGACCATGGTATTTCTGTTCTAAATTGGCCCGCCAACTCCCCTGACCTTAGCCCCATAGAAAATCTGTGGGGTATTGTGAAAAGGAAGATGCAGAATGCCAGACCCAAAAACGCAGAAGAGTTGAAGGCCACTATCAGAGCAACCTGGGCTCTCATAACACCTGAGCAGTGCCAGAAACTCATCGACTCCATGCCACGCCGCATTAACGCAGTAATTTAGGCAAAAGGAGCTCCAACCAAGTATTGAGTATTGTACATGCTCATATTTTTCATTTTCATACTTTTCAGTTGGCCAACATTTCTAAAAATCCCTTTTTTGTATTAGCCTTAAGTAATATTCTAATTTTGTGACACACGGAATTTTGGATTTTCATTTGTTGCCACTTCAAATCATCAAAGTTAAATGAAATAAACATTTGAATGCATCAGTCTGTGTGCAATGAATAAATATAATGTACAAGTTACACCTTTTGAATGCAATTACTGAAATAAATCAAGTTTTTCAAAATATTCTAATTTACTGGCTTTTACCTGTACATACATACATCCTCCTTGCAGCACACACAGTCTAGTCTAGTTAGTCACTCGACTGACTGATGGGATTTCATCGGAGTTCCTCCAGATGAATTAGAATTAGCACATTACCACAGCTGGGAAACAGGAAGTAGCTGTAATGTCCTCCTTATTTGCCATGTTTAATGCAAGAGAAGCTTGCATATAGAAGGTGTGCTCTCATTCTTTTCCGGGTAATAATTTACTGAATATCGTCTGTTCCCATAAACGTGGAGCACCGCAAAGAGAGACGACAGAGCAAATGGGAAATTTCCCTAACTTTTTCCACCAAAAGGCCACTTACTGAAAATTTGCAAGATTCATTTTGTAATTTTGTAAAACAAATAAAAAAATACATTAGAAGCTACAAAAGCACATGTATTTAAAGACATTGTGCCAATAAAAACAAAATAAGTCACAAATTGCGTCTGGATTGTAATTAAAACATCCCTGAGGTAGCCGGAATATAATGACGTTAAAGTATTTATTAGAAAAACAAACAAAGGAACAACAATATATTTTTTTAATATTTGAAAATGTATGCATTTATTAATTATTTGTTCATAAAATGGTGCTTGGATAAGTCCGAATCAGATAAAAGAAAGTACACCATATAATTAGGCAGATATTGTATTATTCCAAATATTAAATTATTTATTTTTAAGTTTGTGTGTGTGTGTGAGTGTGTGTCTGTGTGTGTGTGTCTTGAGACGTCAACAAGGAAAATTACCTTCCATATGAGGACCGGTGAACAAGTTAGGACATAAATCATGGTCCCAATACTGGAAAACCATTGCATCTAATAGAGAATGTCTCATTTGCACGCCCTGGTGGTGAAATCTATCAAAATTAGGGTGGTCCTAAAAAGGAGGGATTTTTCAAATGGACTGTGTCGGTTTTAAAAGTGCTCCCCCCCTGGTCAACATATGTAATAACAAGTGTGTGTAAGAAATTGAAGTGCTCCCCCTCTGGCCAACATATGTAATAACAAGTGTGTGTAAGAACAATTAAATGCACCCGCTTTGGACAACATAAAAAAAAAAATGTATATAGAGACATACTGTAATAACTTGAAGTAAATCGTGAAGATTAAAAACCAATTACAAACAAATTAAAAACAACAACAACTAAAAGCTTTTTTATATTTGCATAGTTTGTATACATTATTAATGTTGTAAATACAAATCTTTATATATCTAGAAAGGGTGGTCTTAAAGAGGTAGGTCTCAAGAAGGTAACAAATACAAGAACGTGTGTGTGTGTGTGTGTGTGTGTGTGTGTGTGTGTGTGTATATATATATATATATATATATATATATATATATATATATAATTCAAAAATTATTATTTTTCAATATACTGTATAGTGGTACATCAACTTAAAATTTGCGTTACAAACATTTCCGCCATCCGAGATCCGGACAAAACACCTGTTCTTATTCGTTAGTTTATAGCAATGTCAAGGACAGTTTTGAGAAGAAGAAGTGGATGGTATTCATTGAATTAAGGATATAAATCATCAAACAGATGACTCTGGACCACACAACGGCCAGTCTTCACTATACGGAAGCAGAACAGCAGACATTTACCCATGAACATATGGAAAAGCTGCCGATGGTGTGTTTGACGAAGAAGCAGCTGAGAGGAGACGCCGTGGAAGTGAATGCAGTACATTATTATTACATTGTAGTACTTCATAAGCCTACGGTAGTTCGTCATAACTTCTATTGTAATGTTTTTCATACATTATTTATTATCTAAAATTTTGTTTTTCTTTATAAAAGACATGTTACATGTACAATTGTGATTTTAAGTCATTTCAATGGGAGAAGTTGATTTGAAATGTTTTGAGTTAAGAGCTCCATCACAGAACCAACTGAGTTCCTAAGCCATACTTGCCAACCCTCCCGGATTTTCCGGGAGACTCCCGAAATTCAGCGCCTCTCCCGAAAACCTCCCGGGACAAATGTTCTCTTGAAAATCTCCCGAAATTCAGGCAGAGCTGGAGGCCACGCCCCCTCCAGCTCCATGCGGACCTGAGTCCGCTTTCCCACAATATAAACAACGTGCCTGCCCAATCATTATAACTGTAGAATGGTGGAGGGCGAGTTCTTGGTTTCTTATGTGGATTTATTGTTAGGCAGCTTCATTAACGTCCTCCCAGCGCGGTAACAACACACAACAACAGTCACGTTTTCGTCTACCGTAAAGCAGTTTGTCCGCCGTAAACAGCAATGTTGTGACACTCTTAAACAGGACAATACTGCCATCTAGTGCATTTGATGAAAACACTTTTGTGCGTGCCACACAGCAATGCATCATCAGAGAGGGTGTTCAGCATGGTTAGAAAAATAGTGACAGAGAATAGAACAAGGATGGACAATTCAACCCTTAACTCAACAATGAGTAGATGAGTGTTATGTGTGTGTATATGTGTAAATAAATGAACACTGAAATTCAAGTATTTCTTTTATTTATATATATATATATATATATATATATATATATATATATATATATATATATATATATATATATATATATATATATATATATATATATATATATATATATATGTATGTCTTAATAAGGTTATCCAAAAAATAGTGCTCGATACCGTAGTAGAGCGCAATATATGTATGTGTGGGGAAAAAAATCACAAGACTATTTCATCTCTACAGGCCTGTTTCATGAGGGGGGTACCCTCAATCGTCAGGAGATTTTAATGGGAGCATTCGCATACCATGGTTTATATAGGGCACAGAGTGGGTGGGTACAGGCTGGCCTAGGGGCGTGGTTATTGGTTCATGTGTTACCTAGGAGGTGTTTCCGTCTATGGCGGCATGTTGTTACAATTTCGCTGCGCTTGTTGAGGGATGACAGGTCTGGACGGTAGATAATAAACAGTTTCTCTTTCAAGCATAGGTTGCATCTTTTATTACCACTATTGTAAGGTGTGCTGGATGCAAGAATTTGCCATGTTATTGAATATTCAACATTATTGTCTTTGAGGTCCCAAATGTGTTTGCTGAGTTCTGTGGTATTTCGCAGGTTTTTGTTCCTGAAAGAAGCCTTGTGGTTGTTCCTGCGAAATACCACAGAACTCAGCAAACACATTTGGGACCTCAAAGACAATAATGTTGAATATTCAATAACATGGCAAATTCTTGCATCCAGCACACCTTACAATAGTGGTAATAAAAGATGCAACCTATGCTTGAAAGAGAAACTGTTTATTATCTACCGTCCAGACCTGTCATCCCTCAACAAGCGCAGCGAAATTGTAACAACATGCCGCCATAGACGGAAACACCTCCTAGGTAACACATGAACCAATCACCACGCCCCTAGGCCAGCCTGCACCCACCCACTCTGTGCCCTATATAAACCATGGTATGCGAATGCTCCCATTAAAATCTCCTGACGATTGAGGGTACCCCCCCTCATGAAACAGGCCTGTAGAGATGAAATAGTCTTGTGATTTTTTCCCCCACACATACATATATATATATATATATATATATATATATATATATATATATATATATATATATATATATATATATATATATATAAGATATATTTATAGCTGGAATTCACTGAAAGTCAAGTATTAAATATATATATATACATATATATATATATATATATATATATATAACATACTTGACTTGGTGAATTCTAACTGTAAATATACTCCTCCCCTCTTAACCACGTCCCCGCCCCAACCACGCCCCCCGCCCCCGCCCCCACCCCCACCCCCCGAAATCGGAGGTCTCAAGGTTGGCAAGTATGTTCTAAGCTGAGATAGTACTGTACACTTCTATTAATTTTTACAGTGATTGAATATATTCTGTGACTTCGTCCACGAGGTTGCGGCACATCAACAGAAGCCTGTTACAGACTCTCACCCTGAGCGTCACAGAACTTTATCGTATTCAAACAATGCGCTATTATTTTATGCCCCTAAAGTCTGTTTTCTTTCCCCTCCACGTTGTTATTGTTGCCGCTGCTCTGTTGCTAATATCAAAATTCAGAGACTTAAACGTATCCCCTTGTTGCCTAGCAACCGCTGTCACCGACCATAACCGTAATGCTGCTGAGCTTCTGTCTACCCTTCCTCACTCGCTGTCTGTCTGTCCATTAGTGCTGAATCTTTTTTACACCTTTTTTTTTTCGTGGGAGAAAATGCACAAACTTGCTGAAGGAGAAGTTGTTTGGGAGCACATGTTGGCTTGTATGTATACAGGTAAAAGCCAGTAAATTAGAATATTTTGAAAAACTTGATTTATTTCAGTAATTGCATTCAAAAGGTGTAACTTCTACCCGTGCCTGGTCTACGGACCATGGTATTTCTGTTCTAAATTGGCCCGCCAACTCCCCTGACCTTAGCCCCATAGAAAATCTGTGGGGTATTGTGAAAAGGAAGATGCAGAATGCCAGACCCAAAAACGCAGAAGAGTTGAAGGCCAGTATCAGAGCAACCTGGGCTCTCATAACACCTGAGCAGTGCCAGAAACTCATCGACTCCATGCCACGCCGCATTAACGCAGTAATTGAGGCAAAAGGAGCTCCAACCAAGTATTGAGTATTGTACATGCTCATATTTTTCATTTTCATACTTTTCAGTTGGCCAACATTTCTAAAAATCCCTTTTTTGTATTAGCCTTAAGTAATATTCTAATTTTGTGACACACGGAATTTTGGATTTTCATTTGTTGCCACTTCAAATCATCAAAATTAAATGAAATAAACATTTGAATGCATCAGTCTGTGTGCAATGGATAAATATAATGTACAAGTTACACCTTTTGAATGCAATTACTGAAATAAATCAAGTTTTTCAAAATATTCTAATTTACTGGCTTTTACCTGTACTTCTAGTGTAGATCCTGGGTATAAAGCAGCCTACAGTAATTTTTCAGACTTGTGTCTCGGGGGGGAAAACATACCCTCTTTGCCCCAGGATAAAAGCTCTGAGTCACTTAGGTAGAAGTCGTTTGGCGATAACTGCCGCTTTGCATGCATAAATCTATCGACCCTTTAATATAAGATGGACTTTTTAGTCTTTTTCTTTAATGACTTTTTTCTAAGCAAAAAAGCTTTGCTGCATGAAGAAAACCTTTTACTGGGGGAAAAAAATAACATCTTTATCGCAGGGAATAAATCTCTAACTTCAAACCTCCTGGTTTGAATTTATGTACTACATCTCTGGATCTCCGGAAAGTATTCATAACGCTTTACTTTTCCCACATGGTGTTATGTTACAGCCTTATTCCAAAATGCAATAGCATTTTTGTCCTCAAAATTCTACACAAAATACCCCCATAATGACAATATGAAAAAGTTTAAAAAAAAAAAAATAATAATAATATGACTCCTTAATTTCACCACACCTAGTGTGTGTGTGACATTCATTGGTACTTTAACTTAACTTTAACTTAATGCACTCTATAATCCGATGCTCCTTATATATGAAAACAGGTCAAAAATAGACCATTCATCAGCAGTGCGCCTTATAATCCGGTGCACCCTATGGTCCGGAAAATACGGTACTTGTTTGTTTGTATATTTCCATAAATAATTTAATACTTCTTTCTATTGAATTTAATAACATTTATTTGACTGATAATCAGGGCAGCACGGTGGTAGAGGGGTTAGTGCATCTGCTTCACAATACGAAGGTCCTGAGTAGTCTGGGGTTCAATCCCGGGCTCGGGATCTTTCTGTGTGGAGTTTGCATGTTCTCCCCGTGACTGCGTGGGTTCCCTCCGGGTACTCCGGCTTCCTCCCACCCTGGATCTCAGGAAACAGAGTGGACCGACACCAGCAGATGACATGGCACCCCAAACCATCACTGATGGTGGAAACTTTACACTAGACTTCAGGCAACGTGGATCCTGTGCCTCTCCTGTCTTCCTCCAGACTCTGGGACCTCGATTTCCAAAGGAAATGCAAAATTTGCATGGTTGGGTGATGGTTTGGGGTGCCATGTCATCTGCTGGTGTCGGTCCACTCTGTTTCCTGAGATCCAGGGTCAACGCAGCCGTCTACCAGCAAGTTTTAGAGCACTTCATGCTTCCTGCTGCTGACCTGCTCTATGGAGATGGAGATTTCAAGTTCCAACAGGACTTGGCGCCTGCACACAGCGCAAAATCTACCCGTGCCTGGTTTACGGACCATGGTATTTCTGTTCTAAATTGGCCCGCCAACTCCCCTGACCTTAGCCCCATAGAAAATCTGTGGGGTATTGTGAAAAGGAAGATGCAGAATGCCAGACCCAAAAACGCAGAAGAGTTGAAGGCCACTATCAGAGCAACCTGGGCTCTCATAACGCCCTGAGCAGTGCCAGAAACTCATCGACTCCATGCCACGCCGCATTAACGCAGTAATTGAGGCAAAAGGAGCTCCAACCAAGTATTGAGTATTGTACATGCTCATATTTTTCATTTTCATACTTTTCAGTTGGCCAACATTTCTAAAAATCCCTTTTTTGTATTAGCCTTAAGTAATATTCTAATTTTGTGACACACGGAATTTTGGATTTTCATTTGTTGCCACTTCAAATCATCAAAATTAAATGAAATAAACATTTGAATGCATCAGTCTGTGTGCAATGAATAAATATAATGTACAAGTTACACCTTTTGAATGCAATTACTGAAATAAATCAAGTTTTTCAAAATATTCTAATTTACTGGCTTTTACCTGTATATACATTTATTTATTTAGCTATTCTTGTTTAAATCACACTTACGTGTAACTTACAAATGACAATATATTTATTTATTTAAGTGTGTATCAAACTGGTAGCCCTTCGCATTAATCAGTACCCAAGAAGTAGTTTTTGGTTTCAAAAAGGTTGGTGACCCCTGTACTAGGGCAAAAAATCAGTGTCAGTTGAGTCGGTCCATAGGTTGCCTGTAGGGATTTTTAATGTCCAGCAGATGTCAGTATTTAGTGACACAGTATCGACACAGTTTTGCAATGTGTTGAAACGCCTTATCAACCCATCACTAATGCATAGAGACCGAAACTCCTGCTCAGGACAGAGATCCTCCTCTGGCAGTGACCGACAGCAGACTGTCAGAAAAACGGCATTTTCCAACTTAAATAGCCCTTAGCCCCGCCCACTAGCTGGGACCAATTTGACAGGGGGAATTAAGAAAACAGTTATTTTGTAAATTACACCATAAATAACCATCACATGTCTAAAAAGTATTCACATAGTACTTTTGCATGTGTAGAGCAGTCATTTTTTTTGTACGCAGTATATTCAGGCTTAGACAACACAACTTTTAAATGTCCAGTGTCCTTCTGTGACACCCAGCTTTTGAGGATCATGGTTCGACCCAAATTTGGCCTAATTAGTGAATGCAGGTGTGGTCACCTATATAAAGCCCTCAACCCCACCCTGACTCTTTTAGTCAACTGTTCAGAGCCATGGTGAGTGACCGGTAACAATTTGTTTGTTGAGCACATGCTTTTCACTGGCTAACAAGATTGAATGTTTGTATTTTGTCCATGTTGAGCTTCCTAACAAATGTGCACGGTTTGTGAGGAAGTCTAAAGGTCAAACAGTGACAGTGTGGGGTCAAACTGTCACATATATATATATATAGAAGAAAGTCTAGAATTTCAGTGTTCATTTATTTACACATATACACACACATAACACTCATCTACTCATTGTTGAGTTAAGGGTTGCATTGTCCATCCTTGTTCTATTCTCTGTCACTATTTTTCTAACCATGCTGAACACCCTCTCTGATGATGCATTGCTGTGTGGCACGCACAAAAGTGTTTTCATCAAATGTACTAGAGTCTGGAATCTTCCATCTCTCCCTAGCATGGCCCAAAACCGGTCAATCTTTGCTTCCTTAGGAAGATCTTCACTGCCAAGCACTTGGTAGTCCACTACTTCTTCCCAGAGGCCATCCTGGTCCAATCGCAGCTGCGACTTGGAACTTAGAAGCGTATTTCTTCATCTTACTCGTCGTCGGCGTCGCCATGGCTGTATCTTCCTCGTTCTTCTGCTTCGTCTCCTTGTTGTGTGCGCAGTTGTGCACTGCACTCTCTAAAAGCCCTAGATGTTATTGTCACATATGCATGTACAGTAGATGGCAGTATTGTCCTGTTTAAGAGTGTCACAACATTGCTGTTTACGGCAGACAAACTGCTTTACGGTAGACGAAAACGTGACTGCTGTTGTTGTGTGTTGTTACCGCGCTGGGAGGACGTTAATGAAACTGCCTAACAATAAACCCACATAAGAAACCAAGAACTCGCCCTCGATCATTCTACAGTTATAACGTGATTGGGCAGGCACGCTGTTTATATTGTGGGAAAGCGGACGTGAAAACAGGCTGTCCTCACTCAGGTCCGCATGGAGCTGGAGGGGGCGTGGCCTCCAGCTCCGCCTGAATTTCGGGAGACTTTCGGGAGAAAATTTGTCTCGGGAGGTTTTCGGAAGAGGCGCTGAATTTCGGGAGTCTCCCGGAAAATCCGGGAGGGTTGGCAAGTATGGCTTAGGTAGAAGTTTTTTGGTGCCACCTGCTGGTTTGCATATAAGACTATCAAGACCCTGAATATGATGCAAGCCGAATACAAGATATTTGTCAGACTTTTTCTATCTGGATCAATACTGTAGGTGCACATTCGCCCAACATTTCCACCACTAGATGTTTTTGTGTGCAGTTTTAGTTGTCACTTTTAAACTCATGGCATCAGTTTTGGGCAATTTTATGACGAAACTGTAAATAAATCAACATCCAACTACACTTCTTAAGCTTTCATCCACTTGTGCATAAGAATGCATGAAAACGAATCACAAAGATGTCCAGCAAACTACGTTGTGGTCGTTTACGGCACTTTAAAAATCACCAAATGATTCCCGAGCGCGGCCACCGCGGCTGTTCACTGCTCCCCTCAGCTCCCAGGGAGTGGAACAAGAGGATGGGTCAAATGCAGAGAGTAATTTCACCACACCCGCAGGGACCCCAACGATGGAGATGGAACAACCAGCAACCGCCCCGCCGAGCCCCCCCCCTGAGGGAGGGGAAAAATTAAAAAATAATATTAATAAAATGTATTAAAAATAAATAAATAAATTAATTAATTAATTAATCTCTTTTAAACCGTTCAATTAAGTGTTTTTTTCATCATTTATTCTCTACAAAAAACCTTCCGTAAAAGGAAAAAAAAATGTACGATGGAATGACAGACAGAAATACCCATTTTTTTTATATACAGGTAAAAGCCAGTAAATTAGAATATTTTGAAAAACTTGATTTATTTCAGTAATTGCATTCAAAAGGTGTAACTTGTACATTATATTTATTCATTGCACACAGACTGATGCATTCAAATGTTTATTTCATTTAATTTTGATGATTTGAAGTGGCAACAAATGAAAATCCAAAATTCCGTGTGTCACAAAATTAGAATATTACTTAAGGCTAATACAAAAAAGGGATTTTTAGAAATGTTGGCCAACTGAAAAGTATGAAAATGAAAAATATGAGCATGTACAATACTCAATACTTGGTTGGAGCTCCTTTTGCCTCAATTACTGCGTTAATGCGGCGTGGCATGGAGTCGATGAGTTTCTGGCACTGCTCAGGTGTTATGAGAGCCCAGGTTGCTCTGATAGTGGCCTTCAACTCTTCTGCGTTTTTGGGTCTGGCATTCTGCATCTTCCTTTTCACAATACCCCACAGATTTTCTATGGGGCTAAGGTCAGGGGAGTTGGCGGGCCAATTTAGAACAGAAATACCATGGTCCGTAAACCAGGCACGGGTAGATTTTGCGCTGTGTGCAGGCGCCAAGTCCTGTTGGAACTTGAAATCTCCATCTCCATAGAGCAGGTCAGCAGCAGGAAGCATGAAGTGCTCTAAAACTTGCTGGTAGACGGCTGCGTTGACCCTGGATCTCAGGAAACAGAGTGGACCGACACCAGCAGATGACATGGCACCCCAAACCATCACCCAACCATGCAAATTTTGCATTTCCTTTGGAAATCGAGGTCCCAGAGTCTGGAGGAAGACAGGAGAGGCACAGGATCCACGTTGCCTGAAGTCTAGTGTAAAGTTTCCACCATCAGTGAAACACCTAATGTGTGTGTGACTATCAGTGGTACTTTAACTTTCTCAATGCTAATTTAGATAATAGAAACTCTTATTATGATTCAATGCAATTAAATACCAATTAAACACACACTGTGAAATGAACACTTTAAAATTGAGAACTAACATATTTCTTAAAACGTAATTTGTTGCGTAACTCTCATTAGTACTTATTCATGTGAGTGTAATCCGGTAATATTGATGGACACATTTACATCCATCAGTCACCTAATAGTTACAGGGTGTGTTTTGCAAGCGCCGTGACTGAGGCACTGCTGTCAGGACAACGCGTGACACACATCGAAAATAGAGTGATGGGCTTCAGACGTGACTAGCACATTCTGACAGCCGGATAGTGTGAACGCCCGAAGACAAAGACGCCGCAAATTTGCTTCCTGCCTCCTGCTTTTACATAAAGGACGATTTCCATTCAGTGTGTGGATTCAGGCTGCAGAAGGAAAAAAAAATGTTTTTGCAACATTTTGTTGTGATGATAACCAAACTTTTTTCCTTTTTTTTAAGGGGAGCTGTGGCGCTTGGAGGATGACATGGAGGCCGAAGAGGAGCCCGAGCGAGGTGAAGCCCGGCCTCGCTCCCAGTCGCCCTTCTCCCACTTCCGGGCGCGCACCGCTTACCTCCGAAAGAGCATCTCTGCCGACAACCACCTGGACATGAGCTCGGACTTCAACGGGGGGACGGCAGCGGAGGAGGGCAAGCCTGTGCGCAGTAGCAAGGCGAAGCTGAAACGGAAGTTTGTGAGTCTGCCAACTTTGTTTCCCTTTTATTGCCAAAGCATTACATACCATATGAAAGACACCGTTCGATACTGCAGTTACATGAAGAACCACTAGATGGCAGAAGGTGCTTCACCAATTTAGCTTGAGTGATTTCATATTTCCATAAATTGTTTTTATTTTATTTGTATATTAGAATTACTCATAACAGATTTAATGACAACATACATACCGTATTTTCTGGGCTATAGAGCACACCGGTATTTAAGCCGCACCCATCAAATATTAGGCGAAATATATATTTTTACATATACCGTATTTCCTTGAATTAGTGCCGGGGCGGTAATTAATTTAAAACTTCTTCTCACTCCGGCGCTTACCAAAGGCATGCGGTAAATGTAAGCACGCGCTAATTATTTTAAAACCTCTTCTCACTCCGGCGCTTACCAAAGGCATGCGATAAATTAAGGCATGCGCTTATAAATTTGAGTGTGATGTAAGGATACCATCATGAAAAGCACATTTAATAAAAAAAAAACGTTATTATGGTCTTACCTTTACTTATAAATGAAGTCCATGCGCCGCTCCTTCTGAATAAATGCATCGATAACTTGTTTATAGAAGTCTTCCTTATCTTTCTTCAGTTTTAAAAGTCTCTCTGTCTTGATGGAGAGCTTCCTTTAATTATTACCTCCTGCTTCGATTGAAAGTCCAGTTTAGAAAACTGTTTTATTTTAGATATGTAATCCTCCATGTTAAAAGTCCAGACGAGAGAAAAAAAATAAACGATCGCGAACTGTTGCTGCTTGTTGTCACTTCTTCTGCAGCCGAGTAGTCGCAAAAATGCTCCCTGGGATCACTAGCGCCCTCTACCACCATGACACACACAGCTACCGGTATATTAATAAAACATAGCTGCTTACTGTTCTTTTTAGCATATTCAATAGCTTGGACCTTAAATCCTACTGAATAGCTCTTTATCTTCTTCCCTTTATGCGATTTTAAATTATTGAAATTAGCCTCCTCCATTTTTTTAAAATTATGCCTTGAAAGGTGAAGTGTCACTGGTGACGTGACGAGTTTGACCCGGCGGTAAAACGAGGCATATGCTAATTATTCTGCGAAACGAGTTTGACCCGGCGGTAAAACTAAGCATGCGCTAATTATTTTGGTAAACAAGTTTGACCCGGCAGTAATTCTAAGCATGCGCTAATTCTAAGCATGCGCTAATTATTTTGCGAAACGAGTTTGACCCAACGGTAATACGAGGCATGCGGATAATATATACTTGGCGGCAATTCAAGGAAATACGGTATTAGCCACACCAGACTATAAGCCACAGATACATACAGGTACGAAATATTTTGTAACATTGTTATTTACATACCTTAATTGTTTCCAAATGGTGACTGTAACACGGCAGTAAAACGGCTGATCAAACAAAACAGACGTCGTCATCATGGACCCGCTAGCTGCGGAATCAAGCTCTCCATCTAGCTAAACAGACACAGTAACTCCACGTTGAAAAGAGTGCCATTGTAGGTTAATAATACTAACAGACAGTTGTAGACGTGTTGGCATATTTACTTATGCTAACGACGTTAGCTTGATTACATTACGATAGCATGCAAAAATATGCATGAAAACACTCCTACAGACATCCCACATGGGATGGTTTAGTAAGTATGAATTGTTTTAGTTGTATTGTAAAATTTACAAACGCTGCCTGGAATGATGAAGAATCTTTTTGAGCTAAAACGCTAGGGGCGGTTATACTTCCAGTTCAAGGCACGAAATTAGAAGTACATTTTGAATCCGCAACATCTGCAGTGAGTAAAGTTGTCCAAAAGATGGCGCCATAGCACAAACAATAACACACCTTTTCAGTGTCTCTGTCTGTGTTATTTGAAAACTATTTGTTATATTCAAAACATTAAGGCAGTGGGAGAAAAATCTATAAATTAGCCGCCCCATGCATAACTGATTTTTTTTGGGGGGGAAAAAAGTAGCGGCTTATAGTCCGGGAAATATGGTAATAATAAAAAAATAAGGAAGGAAAAAACCCTGAATAAATTGTTCATTCAATTAAATCCAATGAAGTTTCTATGTA
Organism: Nerophis lumbriciformis; assembly: GCF_033978685.3. Lineage (NCBI taxonomy): Eukaryota > Metazoa > Chordata > Actinopteri > Syngnathiformes > Syngnathidae > Nerophis > Nerophis lumbriciformis. The sequence continues at coordinate 12,545 of NC_084558.2, read as the reverse complement.
ATGACTTTTTTCTTTGATGGAGCAGCAGACTGGGAGTACAGTGTTAGCATTAAATATTGATCACCTTTTTGTTGTCTTCTGGTCATTGGATCAGGTAACTGTACACCTCATTAGCAGTCTTAGCTTTGTAATTGGTTCTCCAGTGTCATCGCTGCAATGAAACCCTTGCATGGGTCATCTACCCTCTTTTGGGAGAACTGTGTGTACACTTAGTTGACCATTTTCCTGCAGGGGGAATGTTTTTTTGGGATACATACACAGGAATTGCTGCTAATTATTTCACTGTTGGAAGGTTCTTCCTATACAGAATTATTACCAACATTGCTAGAGACTTTATTTTAGCATCACACTGTTTCTGAAGCAGCCTTCGCTGCTCGTAGGATAAGATTTTAAAGACCGTTTTTATAGCTGAGAAGGAGGACAAGGTTTTATACGCCTGCTGGTGTCATGGCGGCTCATCTGGATCTTATTGCCTGCAGTTGTTTTGGGGTGAGAACTCACACAGCTTGTAATCTGATTGCGGTTCATCTATTTAATGCTTTTGAAATGTATTGATATGTAACAACTATATTTAATTGTTTTGCATCCATTGTCTGCGCTCTCTCTCGGTGGCTACATGGTTTACAATGGTTTAACGCCGGATCAAAACAACATTAGTAGTAAGAACTGTGGCTGTCGGCAACCTCGTGATTTTGTTTTTAATAATGCCACGAGATGTCAGTGGATGCATTGAAAGTGAAGGTATACATGCATGCACTTTGAGATATTGTTAGTCAACAGACTCATGTTAGACTCTTGAAACAAAAAAACGTTTTAAAATAAATTTGTATTTATTTTTGTATAATTTAATGTAGTTTTTTATTGCATCGTTCATAATAAACATGAACAAAAACATTTTTTTCCAAAAAAATGTGTATTTCTTTTTAGAACAATTTTAATTGTATTTTTAAAATCATATTTTTTCATATCGTGTGTAATTTTGAAAAAATAATTGTAGTTTTTTTTAAAATCATATTTTATTATTATGTTTGTTACACTTTTCAAAAGAAATAGCAGTTGTATTTTTTTAATATATTTTAAAATCATATTTTATTATTATATCATGTGTATGATTAAATAAACACTTTTTTAAAACTTTTTTATTGGTATATTATTATTGTATTTTTTAAACACATTTTTAAAATCATATTTTATTTTTTTACTTTTTTATTGGTATATTATTATTGTATTTTTTAACACATTTTTAAAATCAGATTTTATTATTATACCATTTTTCTAAAAAAATCAGTTATGTTTTTTTTCAAATATTTCATTATAGTACATGTGTAATTAAAAAAAAAAAAAAGTATTTCCATAAAATATTTTTTTGAGGTGAAATTTCACTTATGTAATTCCATAAATTATATATTTTTAATCAAATTTTGTTTGATCAGGACTGTTGCACTTTAGACAATTATTAATTGTATTTTTTTTTTTAAATACACACTTTCAAAATCATGTTATTAAATCATGCGTGTCTAACTTATTCCAGAACAATTGTAACTGTGTTTTTTGATCATTTTATTAAATCATGCATGTAATTCAATTATAAAGAATTAATTGTACATTTTTAGTAATTCATGTTTAAATTCATCCATCCATCCATTTTCTACCGCTTATTCCCTTCGGGGGCGCTGGAGCCTATCTCAGCTACAATCGGGCGGAAGGCGGGGTACACCCTGGACAAGTCGCCACCTCATCGCAGGGCCAACACAGATAGACAGACAACATTCACACTCACATTCACACCCTAGGGCCAATTTAGTGTTGCCAATCAACTTATCCCCAGGTGCATGTTTTTGGAAGTGGGAGGAAGCCGGAGTACCCGGTGGGAACCCACGCAGTCACGGGGAGAACATGCAAACTCCACACAGAAAGATCCCGAGCCCGGGATTGAACCCAAGACTACTCAGGACCTTCGTATTGTGAGGCAGATGCACTAGCCCCTCTTCCACCGTGCTGCCCTGTTTAAATTCATATATTACAATATTATGCGTCTTACACTTGGCTTACATACTATGCTGTTTAAATGTTACAATTCAGCTACTATATGTACTGTTGTTTACAATGAAATGTATTACTGCTGACCGAGCAGTTTGCTATTATTTTAACATTGGTTGTGTTGCTGCTGTGTAGTGCAATATACTTGATGTTAATAAATGACCTTGTGGGGGCCCGGTTGCCGGTGGGGCGGGGGCGGTCTTCCCGTCCGGTTGCGGGGAGTCTCTGGGTCCCTCGGGCGGGGCGTCTCGCCTTTCTGCCCGTGTGGGGTGTGGTCTCTCGCTGGGTTGGGGTCTGGCTGTCCCCTGCTTTTCTCGTGCCCTGTCCTCTGCCGGGTGCGTCTGTCTGCGGCCTGCTGCTGGCCCTTGTGGGCGGTACGGTGGGTCGGGCTCTGGGGTTCCTGTCGCTGGCCGGCTTGGCTGCGTGGGGGCGGTGGTCCCTGGTTCCCTGGGCACCACGCCTCCTGTTTGTGGGTTGGGCTCTCGGGGGTGATGGGGCCGTGCTCTGGCTCCCACGCACTCTGGGAGTCGAATGTATTGTACATGCAAATTCACATATGCTCACATACGTACATAGGTACCTACGCTCCCACATACATACACAAATACAGTACATATTTACCTACCTAATGTTCGTACATCCACACGCACATTCAATATACAAACATACACATACACATACTGTACATATACATTCACTGTACAAACACATATACACATTCTGTACATATACATTCATTGTACAAACACATATACACATTCTGTACATATACAAGTACATATGCATACTTACACTTATGCACATAATCACGTTTCATCAAACATATATTAACGTTGTTGCCCTAGGGTAAACTGGGTGTAACACATGGCACACTGACAAAGCTTAACCTATTTTGACTATAACAATCTACAAGGTTAATGTAGGTTGCTTCTCTTTCTCCCCCTCCATTTTTCTGCATTCTTTCGTATCTCAAGTTATCATTACGTATATGTATTGTTGCATTTAAACAACTGTATTGTTGATAATAAAGGTAAATTATTGGTATTGTTCATTATCAATAGCGCTATTTCTATTGGTATTTGTATTGATCCATTTGTAGTGTAATAATGCTCATTGTCATTTCTGTATTATTTTTTATTTTTCGCTAACTGCTTATTTGCTATTACTTTTACCATCATATTTGTACATGTCATATTTGCTGATGTTGCTCTATTGTTGTTGTTGTTGTTGTTGTTTGCTGTTGTTGTTTTTGTCTCTCTGTCTAATCCCCCTCTTGTCCCCACAATTTCCCCCTCTGTCTTCTTTTTTTTTCTCTTTCTATCCCCTCCTGCTCCGGCCCGGCTGCACTAAATGATAATATAAATACATTTAATAAAGTCAAATACAAATAAGGCAACAAGAGAAGTATCCTACACTTCTCTTTTGTAAAGTAAATCTGAACAGCCGACATGGGCTTCTACATCAACTATATGATTTGCCTGAGAAGCTGGACAGGACATAAAAAAAAAAAAAAAAAATAAATAAATAAATGACCTTGTGGTCTACGAGATCTACATTTGTCTAAAATTGTACCGCGACAATCCAAGCAGAGCTTTGATCAGATGTTATTCCGTTTCCGACCTGAGAGACAGAAGTCTGTCCTCAGTGCGATATCCCCGCACGATTCATTTTATTTTATAGTCACTTCTTTTTCCACACAATGATTAATTCAGCAGTTAATTCATGCCCTCCATCTCTTCCCTTTACTGAATTTGTCATGGCTACAAGTAGGGGATACTTACAAGAGCTTCTCATCGCCGTCCATCACTTTTACACCTTTTGGCACTTTCTTCCCTCCCTCTTCCCCTGGTGAGAGACATAACTGTGGTGACGGAAGCAACGAGGAGAAATGATGCACTGGCACATTGTCAATTAAAAACTGCATACTCTGGTGTGCAGTTGTTTAATTAAATGGCAGGTGGGTTAATTACCCTGGCATTTTTTATGTATTTATCACCAACTACTGAGGCTGCTGTAGATTGTGTTAAAAATATATAAATAATAAACCTGCATTCCTTCTAATCACCAAAAAAAGCCCAGTTTTGGCTATTCCGCAGCTAAGATTTAGACTTAGCTAGCTCTCCAATCCGCTAAACGGACTAAATAACTCCAGGGTGGCATCTTGGTGAGTTTACTAAGGAAGTGTTTATGTTGTGTTACGGTGCGGATTTCCCCCCCGAAATGTGTTTGTCATTCTTGTTTGGTGTGGGTTCACAGTGTGGCGTATATTTGTAACAGTGTTAAAGTTGTTTATACGGCCACCCTCAGTGTGACCTGTGTGGCTGTTGACCAAGTATGCATTGCATTCACTTGTGTGTGCGAAAAGCCGTAGATATTATGTGACTGGGCCCGGCACGTTTCATCAAACATATATTAACGTTGTTGCTCTAGGGGAAACTGGGTAACACATGGCACACTGACAAAGCTTAACCTATTTTTGCTATAACAATCTACAAGGTTAATATAGGTTGCTTCTCTTTCTTCCCCTCCATTTTTCTGCATTCTTTTGTATCTCTAGTTATCATTACGTATATGTATTGTTGCATTTGAACAACTGTATTGTTGATAATAGAGGTAAAATATTGGTATTGTTCATTATCAGTAGTGCTATTTCTATTGGTATTTGTATTGGTCCATCTGTAGTGTAATAATGCTCATTGTCATTTCTGTATTATTATTTATTTCACTAACTGCTTCTTTGCTATCACTTTTACCATCTTATTTGTACATATCCTATTTGCTGATGTTGCTGTATTGTTGTTGTTGTTGTTATTGTTGTGTTTGTTGTTGTTTTTTTTTTTGTATCTCTGTCTAATCCCCCTCTTGTCCCCACAATTTCCCCCTCTGTCTTCTTTTTTCTCTCTCATTCTATCCCCTCCTGCTCCGGCCTGGCTGCATCAAATGCTAATATAAATACATTTAATAAAGTCAAATACAAATAAGGCAACACGAGAAATATCCTACACTTCTCTTTTGTAAAGTAAATCTGAACAGCCGATATGGGCATCTACATCAACTATATGATTTGCCTGAAAAACTGGACAGGACAAAAAAATAAAATACAAATAAATAAAAAAAGTTGTTTATACGGCCACCCTCGGTGTGACATGTATGGCTCTTGATCAAGTATGTATATTCACTTATGTGTGTGTAAAAGCCGCATATACAGGTAAAAGCCAGTAAATTAGAATATTTTGAAAAACTTGATTTATTTCAGTAATTGCATTCAAAAGGTGTAACTTGTACATTATATTTATTCATTGCACACAGACTGATGCATTCAAATGTTTATTTCATTTAATTTTGATGATTTGAAGTGGCAACAAATGAAAATCCGAAATTCCGTGTGTCACAAAATTAGAATATTACTTAAGGCTAATACAAAAAAGGGATTTTTAGAAATGTTGGCCAACTGAAAAGTATGAAAATGAAAAATATGAGCATGTACAATACTCAATACTTGGTTGGAGCTCCTTTTGCCTCAATTACTGCGTTAATGCGGCGTGGCATGGAGTCGATGAGTTTCTGGCACTGCTCAGGTGTTATGAGAGCCCAGGTTGCTCTGATAGTGGCCTTCAACTCTTCTGCGTTTTTGGGTCTGGCATTCTGCATCTTCCTTTTCACAATACCCCACAGATTTTCTATGGGGCTAAGGTCAGGGGAGTTGGCGGGCCAATTTAGAACAGAAATACCATGGTCCGTAAACCAGGCACGGGTAGATTTTGCGCTGTGTGCAGGCGCCAAGTCCTGTTGGAACTTGAAATCTCCATCTCCATAGAGCAGGTCAGCAGCAGGAAGCATGAAGTGCTCTAAAACTTGCTGGTAGACGGCTGCGTTGACCCTGGATCTCAGGAAACAGAGTGGACCGACACCAGCAGATGACATGGCACCCCAAACCATCACTGATGGTGGAAACTTTACACTAGACTTCAGGCAACGTGGATCCTGTGCCTCTCCTGTCTTCCTCCAGACTCTGGGACCTCGATTTCCAAAGGAAATGCAAAATTTGCATGGTTGGGTGATGGTTTGGGGTGCCATGTCATCTGCTGGTGTCGGTCCACTCTGTTTCCTGAGATCCAGGGTCAACGCAGCCGTCTACCAGCAAGTTTTAGAGCACTTCATGCTTCCTGCTGCTGACCTGCTCTATGGAGATGGAGATTTCAAGTTCCAACAGGACTTGGCGCCTGCACACAGCGCAAAATCTACCCGTGCCTGGTTTACGGACCATGGTATTTCTGTTCTAAATTGGCCCGCCAACTCCCCTGACCTTAGCCCCATAGAAAATCTGTGGGGTATTGTGAAAAGGAAGATGCAGAATGCCAGACCCAAAAACGCAGAAGAGTTGAAGGCCACTATCAGAGCAACCTGGGCTCTCATAACACCTGAGCAGTGCCAGAAACTCATCGACTCCATGCCACGCCGCATTAACGCAGTAGCTGAGACAAAAGGAGCTCCAACCAAGTATTGAGTATTGTACATGCTCATATTTTTCATTTTCATACTTTTCAGTTGGCCAACATTTCTAAAAATCCCTTTTTTGTATTAGCCTTAAGTAATATTCTAATTTTGTGACACACGGAATTTTGGATTTTCATTTGTTGCCACTTCAAATCATCAAAATTAAATGAAATAAACATTTGAATGCATCAGTCTGTGTGCAATGAATAAATATAATGTACAAGTTACACCTTTTGAATGCAATTACTGAAATAAATCAAGTTTTTCAAAATATTCTAATTTACTGGCTTTTACCTGTATTATGTGACTGGGCCGGCACGCTGTTTATATGGAGGAAAAGCGGACGTGACGACAGGTTGTAGAGGACGCCAAAGGCAGTGCCTTTAAGGCACGCCCCAATAATGTTGTCCGGGTGGAAATCGGGAGAAATTCGGGAGAATGGTTGCCCCGGGAGATTTTCGGGAGAGGCACTGAAAAACCCTCCCGGGAAAATCGGGAGGGTTGGCAAGTATGCCCTACGTCCGTGTTTTACCGGATATGTACCGCTCCGTACAGTGGCGTTTTAAAAAGTCATTAATTTTACAAACCCCGTTTCTGTATGAGTTGGGAAATTGTGTTAGATGTAAATATAAACGGAATACAATGATTTGCAAATCATTTTCAACCCATATTCAGTTGAATATGCTACAAAGACAAGATATTTGATGTTCAAACTGATAAACATTTTTTTTTTTTTGCAAATAATCATTAACTTTAGAATTTGATGCCAGCAACACGTGACAAAGAAGTTGGGAAAGGTGGCAATAAATACTGATAATGTTGAGGAATGCTCATCAAACACTTATTTGGAACATCCCACAGGTGAACAGGCAAATTGGGAACAGGTGGGTGCCATGATTGGGTATAAAAGTAGATTCCATGAAATGCTCAGTCATTCACAAACAAGGATGGGGCGAGGGTCACCACTTTGTCAACAAATGCGTGAGCAAATTGTTGAACAGTTTAAGAAAAACCTTTCTCAACCAGCTATTGCAAGGAATTTAGGGATTTCACCATCTACGGTACGTAATATCATCAAAGGGTTCAGAGAATCTGGAGAAATCACCGCACGTAAGCAGCTAAGCCCGTGACCTTCGATCCCTCAGGCTGTACTGCATCAACAAGCGACATCAGTGTGTAAAGGATATCACCACATGGGCTCAGGAACACTTCAGAAACACACTGTCATAACTACAGTTGGTCGCTCTGTAAGTGCAAGTAAAACTCTCCTATGCAAGGCGAAAACCGTTTATCAACAACACCCAGAAACGCTGTCGGCTTCGCTGGGCCTGAGCTCATCTAAGATGGACTGATACAAAGTGGAAAAGTGTTCTGTGGTCTGATGAGTCCACATTTCAAATTGTTTTTGGAAACTGTGGACGTCGTGTCCTCCGGACCAAAGAGGAAAAGAACCATCCGGATTGTTATAGGCGCAAGGTTGAAAAGCCAGCATCTGTGATGGTATGGGGGTGTATTAGTGCCCAAGACATGGGTAACTTACACATCTGTGAAGGCGCCATTAATGCTGAAAGGTACATACAGGTTTTGGAGCAACAAGCAACGTTACCATAGACGCCCCTGCTTATTTCAGCAAGACAATGCCAAGCCACGTGTTACATCAACGTGGCTTCATAGTAAAAGAGTGCGGGTACTAGACTGGCCTGCCTGTAGTCCAGACCTGTCTCCCATTGAAAATGTGTGGCGCATTATAAGCCTAAAATATCACAACGGAGACCCCCGGACTGTTGAACAACTTAAGCTGTACATCAAGCAAGAATGGGAAATAATTCCACCTGAGAAGCTTAAAAAATGTGTCTCCTCAGTTCCCAAACGTTTACTGAGTGTTGTCAAAAGGAAAGGCCATGTAACACAGTGGTGAACATGCCCTTTCCCAACTACTTTGGCACGTGTTGCAGCCATGAAATTAAAAGTTAATTATTATTTGCAAAAAAAAAAAAAAAAGTTTATGAGTTTGAACATCAAATATCTTGTCTTTGTAGTGCATTCAACTGAATATGGGCTGAAAAAGATTTGCAAATCATTGTATTCCGTTTATATTTACATCTAACACAATTTCCCAACTCATATAGAAACGGGGTTTGTACTATTTGAAACCGATAATTTCCGACATTACATTTTAAAGCATTTATTGGCCGATATTATCAGACATCTCTATTCTTTAGTCACTGAAAACACGATGAGACCATTTTTCTTTCCGGCCATATCATAAATGAATCAATCAATCAATCTTTATTTATATAGCCCTAAATCACAAGTGTCTCAAAGGGCTGCACAAGCCACAACGACATCCTCGGTACAAAGCCCACATACGGGCAAGGAAAAACTCACCCCAGTGGGACGTCGATGTGAATGACTATGAGAAACCTTGGAGAGGACCGCATATGTGGGTAACCCCCCCCCTCTAGGGGAGACCGAAAGCAATGGATGTCGAGTGGGTCTGACATAATATTGTGAGAGTCCAGTCCATAGTGGATCCAACATAATAGTAAGAGTCCAGTCCATAGTGGGGCCAGCAGGACACCATCCCGAGCGGAGACGGGTCAGCAGCGCAGAGATGTTCCCTGCCGATGCACAGGCGAGCGGTCCACCCCGGGTCCCGACTCTGGACAGCCAGCACTTCATCCATGGCCACCGGACCTGTGTCCCCCCCCCCCCCCCCCTCAAGGAAAAGGGGAGCAGAGGAGAAAAGAAAAGAAACGGCAGATCAACTGGTCTAACAGGGGGGCTATTTAAAGGCTAGAGTATACAAATGAGTTTTAAGATGGGACTTAAATGCTTCTACTGAGGTAGCATCTCTAATTGTTACCGGGAGGGCATTCCATAGTACTGGAGCCCGAATAGAAAACGCTCTATAGCCCGCAGACTTTTTTTGGGCTCTGGGAATCACTAATAAGCCGGAGTTCTTTGAACGCAGATTTCTTGCCGGGACATATGGTACAATGCAATCGACAAGATAGGACGGAGCTAGACCGTGCAGTATTTTATACGTAAGTAGTAAAACCTTAAAGTCACATCTTAAGTGCACAGGAAGCCAGTGCAGGTGAGCCAGTATAGGCGTAATATGATCAAACTTTCTTGTTCTTGTCAAAAGTCTAGCAGCCGCATTTTGTACCAACTGTAATCTTTTAATGCTAGACATAGGGAGCCCCGAAAATAATACGTTACAATAGTCGAGACGAGACGTAACGAACGCATGAATAATGATCTCAGCGTCGCTAGTGGATAAAATAGAACGAATTTTAGCGATATTACGGAGATGAAAGAAGGCCGTTTTAGTAACACTCTTAATGTGTGACTCAAACGAGAGAGTTGGGTCGAAGATAATACCCAGATTCTTTACTGATTCGCCTTGTGAATCAGTAATGATTCACAAGAAAGGGGGCCGGGGATGGAATAACTATTACCTTTCGTAAGGCAACAACATCAACAACAACCCACAGGAGATGACAACAGGATACATTTGTAAGGAGATCATACCCACACGCGATGACGTCAACGATGTCGAGCACGTCGCGGGCCGTCTGGACGGTCAGTGGGATATGTCAGCGCTCCCCCCCGCGCACTTTGATTGGATTCATTAACTGTCAGGAAAACAGGCTCAGTGTGATCACACATGCAGGAGCCTGTGCTTATTAAGACAGTCAGCCTTTCTAAATTGATACAGATTGATGATATCGGATTGGATTCACAGAAGAACCAGCATGCTCGGAATGTCCAATGTGTCGTAAGACGAACTGGAGTTCTGGCAAGAGCGACTAGAAGTATCATGTAAAAGCAGGACTTGGATAATGTGCATTAGAATCTGTTTAGCATGACTAGTTATCAGCACGTGTGCTGCAGCAATGTCAAAGGAGCAAGTTGAATGTACAGGTAAAAGCCAGTAAATTAGAATATTTTGAAAAACTTGATTTATTTCAGTAATTGCATTCAAAAGGTGTAACTTGTACATTATATTTATTCATTGCACACAGACTGATGCATTCAAATGTTTATTTCATTTAATTTTGATGATTTGAAGTGGCAACAAATGAAAATCCAAAATTCCGTGTGTCACAAAATTAGAATATTACTTAAGGCTAATACAAAAAAGGGATTTTTAGAAATGTTGGCCAACTGAAAAGTATGAAAATGAAAAATATGAGCATGTACAATACTCAATACTTGGTTGGAGCTCCTTTTGCCTCAATTACTGCGTTAATGCGGCGTGGCATGGAGTCGATGAGTTTCTGGCACTGCTCAGGTGTTATGAGAGCCCAGGTTGCTCTGATAGTGGCCTTCAACTCGTCTGCGTTTTTGGGTCTGGCATTCTGCATCTTCCTTTTCACAATACCCCACAGATTTTCTATGGGGCTAAGGTCAGGGGAGTTGGCGGGCCAATTTAGAACAGAAATACCATGGTCCGTAAACCAGGCACGGGTAGATTTTGCGCTGTGTGCAGGCGCCAAGTCCTGTTGGAACTTGAAATCTCCATCTCCATAGAGCAGGTCAGCAGCAGGAAGCATGAAGTGCTCTAAAACTTGCTGGTAGACGGCTGCGTTGACCCTGGATCTCAGGAAACAGAGTGGACCGACACCAGCAGATGACATGGCACCCCAAACCATCACCCAACCATGCAAATTTTGCATTTCCTTTGGAAATCGAGGTCCCAGAGTCTGGAGGAAGACAGGAGAGGCACAGGATCCACGTTGCCTGAAGTCTAGTGTAAAGTTTCCACCATCAGTGATGGTTTGGGGTGCCATGTCATCTGCTGGTGTCGGTCCACTCTGTTTCCTGAGATCCAGGGTCAACGCAGCCGTCTACCAGCAAGTTTTAGAGCACTTCATGCTTCCTGCTGCTGACCTGCTCTATGGAGATGGAGATTTCAAGTTCCAACAGGACTTGGCGCCTGCACACAGCGCAAAATCTACCCGTGCCTGGTTTACGGACCATGGTATTTCTGTTCTAAATTGGCCCGCCAACTCCCCTGACCTTAGCCCCATAGAAAATCTGTGGGGTATTGTGAAAAGGAAGATGCAGAATGCCAGACCCAAAAACGCAGAAGAGTTGAAGGCCACTATCAGAGCAACCTGGGCTCTCATAACACCTGAGCAGTGCCAGAAACTCATCGACTCCATGCCACGCCGCATTAACGCAGTAATTGAGGCAAAAGGAGCTCCAACCAAGTATTGAGTATTGTACATGCTCATATTTTTCATTTTCATACTTTTCAGTTGGCCAACATTTCTAAAAATCCCTTTTTTGTATTAGCCTTAAGTAATATTCTAATTTTGTGACACACGGAATTTTGGATTTTCATTTGTTGCCACTTCAAATCATCAAAATTAAATGAAATAAACATTTGAATGCATCAGTCTGTGTGCAATGAATAAATATAATGTACAAGTTACACCTTTTGAATGCCAATTACTGAAATAAATCAAGTTTTTCAAAATATTCTAATTTACTGGCTTTTACCTGTAAACAACAATACGTGTAACAGCGCGTGCATATCTGGCAACATTTTCCAACGCAAGCAGACGTGGACAACTTGCTGTTAACGCCAGTGCTTTTGACCAGGCACTCATTAGTAATGGTGGGTGGATTCTTCCTCAGTGAGTATGGCAGACTCGCTACCTCAGAGGGGTCCACACTTCTTCCACTGAGGGCCGCACACTGGGGGGGCCATTTTGATATTTTTCATTTTCAAAACCGATTGCAATATAAAGATTTTTTTATTTTTATTTTTAGGGTTTCCTTCAAGTTGGTCCCGGGGAACCGTAAGGGTCACAGTTAAAATAAGTCATTTATTGATATATATATATTTTAATTCAACGCCTAAATCTTTAAATGAACTTCAGGTCTCTCTCTCATCTCTCCCTCCCTCTCTATCTCTCTCATCCATCCCTCCCTCACTCTCTCTCTCTCTCTCCATCCATCTCTCTCTCTCTCTCTCCTCTCTCTCTCTCTCT